>NC_049905.1:13481274-13781274 GCF_001411555.2 Juglans regia
TACTGGTTGGACAACAAGAAAAGATCAATAGATCAATAGTCAAGAAATGATGGGTCAATAGGCCTCTGCAATGTTAAATCATTTTAACCCCCACAAAATGACCTGAAGTGGAAGATCCCTCGCAGATAAAGTCAACCATACCAGAATAAGGAATAACCTGAACACAAGATATAACTAAATTTATGACAAGACCTTAAAGCATGAATAAAACGAGAGGCCTTAAGACATCCAAAGGACTCGGAATGCTAGCATATATTTGTGCATAATCAAAACTAAACAAACTAAATAGTAAGTAACCAACTAAACTGACTTGACATATTGCTAACTAATAATCACAATACAAACATTAATTAGGGCGAGAAACAGAACCAAATATACCACAAATAAAAAACAGGCTAGGTAGGCACCTTCGGTCTAACTAGCAACTGATTGCTCCATAAGGGACCATATCACTTATTATTAGGTTTATCATCCCATAAACCACATGGACAATGAACAAGTGCTCACATACCTTGCAGAAGAGAAGCTATAGCACATTCCATCCTTACCCTATACAATCACAGCCCACATATTAAATCAACATGAAGACATGGGTTAACCATTATGAGGGCCTTACCTGGACCTATATGATTGAGTTATCCACATGTATGACTATGTATACAAGAAACCACTATAGGTATTAAGCATTAAGTATCATGTTCAAAAGTATAAGTTCTCTCTCTCTGCCTGTGTGACTAGGTAACCATGCAGTGTATAATTACAAGTTATAAAAGCGAGATATAATGTTTCTAATACTATACGATAACCATATATATTCAATATGCACACTGATTGTAATATGCTTCACATATGATCTTAATTGGCCCATCTAGATATGCATCTTTCTAGTATACATCTGGTGTACTTTGAAAAAAAAAAAAAAGGATTATACATGCCAAAAAAAGCCATGTTCTCTTGGGAGTGTGAATGACTAAAAAAATCCACACAAAAGCCTAAGACTCTTACATTGTTGAATTGAGTTTATAAAATCTAGACTACTTGTCAAAAAAAGAAAGAAAAACCAAACCAAAAACAAAACAAAAGCTGACACATTAAGGGGGAGGAAACAAATGTATGGAGGACAAAATTTTGCTTTCTCGGGACCAATTTTTCCTAGAGCCTCCACCACCTCCCCCAAAAACTCAGCTAGTAAAAGCTCAAGTCATATTCTTGAGGAAACAGAAGGGCAACATATATAAATGCATTCTCCGAGGGGTCCATTACCCAAACTAAACAGAACCAACGCTGAGATCAAATATGGTCTAGTTAGCCTAACGTAGCAATGCAAGGAACCTTTCTAACTCATTTATAGCATAAATTAAAGCAAGTATCACAGGGTATTACATTCATGTGAGGGCCATGACTATACTAATTGACATTACTAAAAGTAAAGATTGAATCCAACATCCTAATTAAAGATCTCAAAGGGACCTAGCAAGCACATCCAATAAATTTTGACAGGCAAAAGGCACAATTTACAAAGCTCCAGAAATCATCAAAACTTACTTATTACATTTATAAAGTCATTAATACATGAAGAAGTGGATAACATCCAAAGACTCCAAACTGTTGGAAGGGGGCATAATTTTCATGTGCGTTCTAGAATTTCTAAAATGCAATTAAAAATGATTTCAAAAATCTCAACAAGCTCATTTTATTAAAATGCATCTAACGTTCCCAACCAAGTAGTTATTTTGGAGGAAAAAAAGTTGTTAAACCAGCCCCACAACTTTACGTTTCCATATATGTCATCTACATACCAGATTACCAGCTTAAGCTGTTATAATCTCTATTTTCACAACCACAAAACCGAAATCCACAATATATTGTCAACTTAAATAGATAACAAAAATCAAGTAGCACAGGTGAAGGAAAAGGGATTCTACCCAATATACCTGACACTCACCTAATGACCCATGTATGGTGGACCGCTGCCTGGGTGAGGCCTAACAGCACCGCTCTGCCCCATTTGTGGGTTCTGATATCCACCCTGCATCAGCTGCTGGTTCCCATAGCTCCCTCCAGCCTGATTCCCATATCCTGCCGGTGGTCCTGCCTGGTTCACAGGGGCGCCACCGAGACCACCAAGCAGATTACCAAGCCCCAAACCAGCTCCCTGGGTGGCAAGCAATGTAGTCAAGGCCTGACCAAGCACCGGGTTCAGACCCTGTGTCGGATTGAAGCCTACCGCGGGTCCCGACGGTGCCATCAAATGTCCATGGCCAGGGCCACTCCCACCGGGCGCGGAATACTTATTCTTCTCCTTTCTAGAATGGTAATGCGATTGGTGATGATGAGGAAAGGGTGCTTGTTGGTGATAATGTTTTGGCTTTGGACCATCAATAGCCTTCTGACAATGCAAAGTAAGCCCCTCAAAGGTCTTGTGCGGCTCTTCCAAAGCCTTCTTCGCACTATCTGTGTTCTTGTACACGAAAAGCGCAAAACCCTTAGGCTTCCCAGTCTGCTTATCGAGCCCCAATGGGCCGTCCTCAATCTCCCCATATTGCCTAAAGAATTCCAGTAGCTTATTAGGATCGACCTCGGCCGATACATTGCTCACAAAAATCTTCCGCTGGGTGTACTCCGAGACCGGAGGGGTCACAGGCGGTGGGGCTGGGACGGGTCCGGAGGAGGCCAGTTGGCATGAGGTGGTGCGATTGCCAATCTGCTTCTGAGGCTGTCGGAGGGCCTTGCGGGCCCCGCTGCGGTGCTTGAAAAGGATAAATGCATAGCCTTTGGATTTGCCGGAGACGCGGTCTGTGACAGCCTTGCAATCCTCGATCTCACCGTACCTACCAAAGACGGAGATTAGGTTTTCGGCCGTGGTGTCCCAGCCGAGGCCATGGACGAAGATCTTGCGGTGGGCCGGATCGGCGTCAGCCAGCTCGCGCACACTTTCGATCAAGTCCGGATGCTTGTTCACTGCCTTTTTGACGAGGGTTAGAAGCTGTTCCTTCGAGAAGGGCTCCAGAAGGTTCTCCACGGGTTCCTCGTCATCGTCTTCTTCTTCTTCCTCCTCAACTTCCTCCTCCTCCTCCTCCTCCTCCTCTTCTTCCTTTACCTCGGTTCCATTTTCTGTTACGGGTTGGGCTTCTTTGGAGGCATCTAGGTTTTCGTGCTCTTCTTGCTCTCCTACCTCATCTTTAACTCGTACTTCTTGTTGTTCCTGTTCCAGGGGCTCCTCGTGTTCCTCTTCTTTGGAATCATCAACAGCCATGTCCTCTTGTTGCTCCTGGGGAGCGTCTCCATCCTGGTTTGGCTCTGGCTTGGGCTGGAGTTGTTCCTCTTCAACTGGTACAGGTACCTCTTGTGACTGTCCTTCTTGCGGTTCGGCTTCGGGGGCTTTGGTGGGCTCGGGGTCAGAAGATCGCAGCTTTCGCTTCTTGGCCATGGCGGAGAAATTAGGGGTTTTCCTTCTTAAAATCTAGGGTTTGAGATGGGAGGGGACAGACTGGAGTGTTCACCCTATCGCTAACCCTCGTGTGGATTTTAAAGGGTCGGACCGGGCTGGACTCCTCTACTGCCCATTTCATTATATTGGGCTTGAGACCTTTGAAACTACACTTCAAATAACATATACGTTACATGTATACGAGGAAAATTAAAAATTAAATAAAATATTATTATAATATTATTTTTTTATATTATTTTTATTTTAAAATTTAAAAAAATTAAATTATTTATTATATTTTATATAAAAAATTGATATAATTATAATAATTATATAAAATAAGATAAAATAAAATAGTTTAATTTTGTATAACTAAACTAACTCTAAATGATTTTTCTTGTAATTGTGTGCTAACAATTTTGCCCTTGAAATTAATTAACATTTCGTTTATTTTTACAATTCATCTTATTTTATCTTATAATTATAATTTTTTTAAATTTTTATATAAAATAAAATAAATAATTTAATTTTTTAAAATTTTAAAATAAAAATAATATTTAAAAAATATTTTATAATAATATTTTATTTAATTTTTAATTTTAATTTTAATTTATTTCATCTTATCTTATCTACAAAATCAACCTAGGCCTAATATTATCCATCGTCTCAATTCTAAAGCGGATTAATTTTTTAGATGATTTTATTGTCCTTCCGGGATATTTTTATCTTTACATCGTGAAAATACTATTCTGTGCCTGATAAATCAATGATCTGTCCAAATCTGTGAAAGGCTTTCCGTGAATTCGACATCTCAGCTCATCTCACTACTATTCATTACTATTCAACAACTTTAACTCACAAATTTCATTACTATTCACAACTCATCTCATTACTATTCACAATCTATCTCAACTCATCTCAAGTAATCTTCGAATCCAAACGTCTCTTAATCTTAATTCTCTTTGTGTGGCAGTCATCTTGTAGGGTGAGAGACCAGCGATGGTAATACATGGCACTGTTCGTGAATTCGACACAATTACAATACAAAACAAGTGATTTTAAATTTTATATAAAGCGTAGTTTGATAGTGAGATGAAATGAAATAATTTTAGATAAAAATTAAAAGTTGAATAAAATATTATTATAATATTATTTTTTAATATTATTATTATTTAAAAATTTAAAAAAAATTAAATTATTTATTATATTTTATGTAGAAATTTGAAAAAATTGTAATAATAAGATGAGATGAAATGAAATAAAACACTCTCACCATCCAAACGGAGACTAAATGAGTTTGAGTTAAAAAAAATCGATCCGATAAAATATGATTAATAAATTAATTAATTGCGAATCAACTCACAAAAATCTGCCATCAATTAGTATAGCACAAATAAATTCTATTTTCAAATTTTGTAAATGTTTAGTTTTAAATGTCTTTATATCTCGAATTATTAAACTTTTTTTAACATATAATTTTATTTTATGAAAATATTAATTTTTTATATCTGGTTGGTTTGGATATTCATCGTACAATATTTTATCATGAATTCAATTGTAATTATGAATATTTTATATAATTATCTTTGTATTATATATAAAATTATATTAATTGTGTTAAAAAATAAATTTACCGATAAACTCAATCCTATGAAATGGGTTGAAAATGGTTAAACAAGTTGTGTCTAGATTAATCCAATAAAAATTTATTAATTAAACGGATTATCTGGGTTGTGTCATATCACCCGCTATTTATATAAATTATGTTAGAACTTGATTAATCTAGCACAATTTAATGAGACATATTCAGATTAATCTACATAATTTAATTGTCATAACTTGATACGACACAGAACAACCTTCAAACATAACTTGCCACCTCTAAAATGCTCTAACCATGAGAGGAGACCAACAATAACCGCTTTAACATTTCAGTCTTTTTCTCCCTTCCCCCATCAGACGGTGCATGCAGAGAGTGAGTACATGTATGTTTTACAAAATTAGTTTATAATCTATTCTTTTAATTTCTCGTGTTTTTAATTTTTTTTTATTTGTTCTGTGTTTTAATTTTTAATTTTGTTAATATATAAAACCTGTATCTTTATTTTATTTTATGAGCAATGATAAGTTTACGAGATATTCACGGGTTAAAGTACATGAACTCGTATTGCCACGTCATCTAATGCATAATAAACTCAATTGAAAAATTTTACTCATCATTATTATATTAGACATTTATTTTTATTTTTATTTTTTTTAGTAAATATATGGTATATAAATAATGAGTAGAAGAACTCATCATAACTTATCACTTTAACAGTCTAATTATTTTACAATGAGTTTAAAATCCCAAATTTTAGAAGCAAGTTCTTAAAAATCTTAATAATAATAATTTTAAAACAAGATCGAGACACCATTCTGACCACTACCATTAGAGATAATTGGAACAATCACTAAGAAAATTAATTCGACCATTGCACGACTACCACCAATCGCTACTTGGAGTGATGGCTAGAGGTTGTGGAAAAACATCACCGGAGCCAGATTCGACACCAATGTGAGTGGATCTAAAACTCAAAATGATCGTATTAACGACGTGTTTCGCACACAAGTTACTAGGTTCAATAACCTGCAACAAAGCAAGGTGATGGCTCGGGGTTATGAGTAACCTCTGATGCCTAAGTCAGTGTTCCTTTTCCTTTTGGGAGAATTTAAGTAAAACAAGTGAGCATAAGCTAATTCTAACCTGAGGTTTGGCTTTTATACCGCTAGCCGAAGTGGTCCCCCTTATCTTGTGTAAAAGGCATATGTCTTTCATACGGGACGTTACTCTGCTGCTTTTAACCGAATGTTGCCCTCTTAGATCACGTCCTTGCGACTGGTTGGTGGGAGCAAACTCTATTGCGCACTTTTTGTTAGTGATGGGGGTCACGTCGCACGCACTATTGGTGATAGGTTGCTTTACTGCAACCCCTACCTATGCGTGTGTTAGCCTTTCGACGGCATGACCCTATCATTACACATATGTGCAGGGCGACGTCAGGAGTGTTGGCGGCCCGTCACCCTGCATTTGACGCTCTGCTGCCTGGGCTTTAGGCTTCTCCTCCCCCAGTAAGCCTTTTACCCTTTGCGCAGCTAGTGGGCAGTGCACAAAAGGGGGGTCAATCTATGATAACCTTTAGTGTGGTCTCAACCCAGCTCGAGAGAGAAGCATACATATCCCTCTCAATTGGGCCGAACCTAGTAGGGGATTTCGCATCCTCTCTAGTTACTCCACAAATTCTCACCGTACACGTACAATAGGACTTTTGTAATAATTTCATTCTTTGGCAGGTTGTGATGTTTGGTGCAGAAGGCGGCTTGTCACATGTGACCACTCTCCTTTCAATGTTAGAGATTGCGTCTAAAGGCGTGGTGCCACTTTTGCTTGTGAAGCAAAAGTTGCGGGCCTGTCACCCATCGTTTCACTTCCCCATGACGCCTACTACTTTCCCCATCTGGGAAACTCTACTATTGCAGTCCTCTACTTAAACTCAAGCCCCATTTCATTTTCCACTTTCCTACTTCACGATTTTCTAGTTCACTCGCCGCTTCTTTAAGCCCATCATCTGTTTCCTTTCTTGACTTTTTTCCAGTCCTCTTGTTCATCACCAGCCTTCAAACCCTATCAATGACGCCCAAAAATACTTCTCGTTTCACTTCCCAGGGTGCTCGCTCATCCCATTGAAAGGGATCTTCAAGAGTTCTCGGGGGCCAAGATCTCTCTGAGGCTCGCAATGAGTCCCAACACTTCAATGGCGAAGATGGGTATCTCTGGGCCTCGGCAGTTACTCTAGCGAACTCGAGGTCATTCAGGAATTCCTTTAGAACGCCTGGTGTTCGCATAAAAATATATCTACAAGTGCACAGAATCGTGACAAATAGTAAAGTGTTTTAAAGAAAATGGTTATCGAACCCACATGGAATAATTATGTTATTGAGTACTAAAATTGACTAAATTAATTATTATTTGGAAAACCAAAATTTGAATAATGATTTATCTAAATTAAAATGAAGAAAAGAATATTAAAATTAAGATTTTAAAAATAATAAGAATATATCTAGAGTGTTTGACATCACCTAGCAAATCTCACACAATTTATTCTTCCTTAATATAGAATCCCAATTATCCCAAGTTGATGATAAAAATCCCTTAACTATTCAATATTTTCTCTCGAACAATACCAAAAATATCTCCAACTAATAACTCTATTCTATGTGAATTTAACTAATTGAGACTCATTAAGTTTTTTGGATTTTTCTTGAAAATCACACTAGTCGTGTTAAAGCATCTCTGCTTTCGCTCAACTAATGGTGTTTAATCCTAGAGTTTTAATCACAAATCATCTATCGGTCTCATTGCAATCCAAAAGATCGAACAATAGTTAGCTAAAAAATTGTAAGCATTGAGAATAAGGAATAAACATTCAATCATGAAAATATTTAAAATAAAATAACTTAGAATATAAATTGTGTGTTCAATAACTTGGAATATAAAATAACTTGAGGCTTTTTTATGAGGTCACCACGACGTTATCTAGAACTTTGTACCTTGCATCCCATATTCTGAAAACAAATATGTAGGATAAAAGAAGAATTAAATGACATGGTCGCAGGTGGTCACCTTAGGTTGCGGGGGATGGCATTAGTTATGAGGACAAAGTATGAAAAGTATTAGGGAGATTTTACTAAGGCTAATATTTTGTTATATGTAGTTATCGTCGTTGACCCGAGGTTTAAGGTGGATGGCATTGTATTTGGATTGGACCTTGTGTACGAGCAAGCATGGCCGGAGCTTATTGCAGCATGGGTTTGGGAAACCCTTAGTAGATTATTTGATGAGTTTACCGTCTTGCGGGATGGTAATATTGCGGCATCTACACCTACTCCCTCACAGGTTCCAGAAGTCAAGGTTGGGTCCATTGGGAAAAGACGTAGATTGGACTGGGGTGAGAGGTTTGAGAAGACCCCCTTCATCCGAAGTTTTGTAGAGGCTCAGTCAGAGATAGACAGATACTTAGCAGCAGAGCTTCTACCATTTTCACAAGATTTCGATATATTAAGTTGGTAGAAGATGAATGTCATGAAGTATCTCATCCTTGGAGAGATAGTCCGCAGTCTTTTGGTCTTCCCTGTTAGCACTGTAGCCTAAGAATAGGCCTTTAGCACCGGAGGGCGTGTATTAGATTCATTTCGGAGTTCATTAGCTCCTACCACTGGGGAGGCTTTGATTTGCACGAAGAATTGGACCAGAGGGAACTCCAATTCATGTTCCGGATGTTCTTGAGTATGAGGAAGCGGACGTCGAGGAGAATGGTGGTGATAAGCTTGGATCTGGAATGTATTTTAATTTCATTTTCTAATTTCTTATTAATTTATTTATTTTTATTTAATTGGTATTCTTTAATTTCATTTCAAATTTTATTGTTATAGTGATACATGAGACGGCGTCTACGGCTACCTCTGATGCAGTATGACTTTGTATTGGACCCACTATTTCCATGGTTTGCACAATTTGTTCCTTATTTATTTTTTACATTTATAATTTTATATCATATTTTAGTATCTAATTATTTTGCTTGTATATTTTAGTATCTAATTATTTT
The DNA here is from genome assembly GCF_001411555.2 of Juglans regia. Taxonomy (NCBI): domain Eukaryota; kingdom Viridiplantae; phylum Streptophyta; class Magnoliopsida; order Fagales; family Juglandaceae; genus Juglans; species Juglans regia. Next base: position 13,490,350 of record NC_049905.1, read on the forward strand.
AGTATAATTCTAATTTGTTTTATTTTTAACTTATTAATATTTCTGGTTTTATAACTTATTAACTTTTATGATCTTAATTTTCAGTCTCATAGTAGTCGACATAACTCACCACTCAGTGAACTCATTGCCATAGTGCCACCCCAAATTGATCAAATTGAAAAGTTATGATTTTGTTAATTTACAATTAAGTGTAATGTTACTACAATAATTAATAGTACAATTTGTAGTATTTAATATTTTTAGAGGAATTTGTAATATTGTAATAGTTTATTAATTCTCTTAATTTGTATAATTGTAAATTGTAATAGTTTAGTGCCTTAGTGATGATTATTACTTAATTAGCTAATAGTTGAAACTTAGTATATGGTTAATAGTTATATATATATATATATTTATATATATTCCAATTTTTAAATATGTTTATTTTTTTTAGTTAAATTTTGGGCCCAAAAATAAATTATGGGTCATTTAGGGTCCAGATAACTGAGTAGGGCCGAAGACCCAGTAGGGGGAAAGGGGGCGGAGGCGAACAGATGGAGGTCGACCCCCGCACCCCAGAAAGCGGACGGGGTACCCCGCCCCCGCCCATACGGGGAAAAATTCCCCACCTCCGCCCATGTGGGGGCAGGGGGTGAGGAAGGGGTGTTCTCATCTTAGGGGGCGGGTAGCACCCTTACTCAGAACATGCTTATCTTGCCATCTTTTCATTTTATCTTTATAAATTCGAGTATTCTCATAAGCATCATTGCGGAACTCATCCATTCGTTGATCTACAGTATTCTCTTCTTGCCAGCCGCTTATAAATCAAAGTTCAGTGTTCTCGTCTCCCAATAGGCTCTGTGTTCTAGCTCCACGAGTAGATGGCAGGCTTTTCCATAAACAAGCTGATAAGGTAACGTTCGATCGGTGTTTTGAATGTTGTCTGATAGGCCCATAGCACATCATCTAACCTTCTCGCCCAGTCTGTTTGAGAGACACTCACGGTCTTTTCCAGTATGCGCTTCAGCTCCCGATTAGACACCTCGACCTGGCCCCTCGTTTGAAGATGGTATGGTGTCACCACATGATGGGTAACTCCATACTTAGTCAGTAGTGCTTCAAATTGGCGATTGCAAAAATATTTCCTGCCATTACTGATTATGGCCCTCAGCATGCCAAAGCGGGACAAAATGTTCTTATGCAGGAAATTCACTATGACCCTCACATCACTGGTTGGCAAGGCGACCGCTTCCACTCATTTGGAGACATAATCTACAGCAACTAAAATAAATTTGTTAGAATATGAGGATGGAAAAGAACCCATGAAATCTATACCCAACATGAAATAATTCAATCACTAAAATATTCTTTAAGGCATCTCATGTTTCTTAGAAATGTTGACAACCTTTTGACAATGATCAAATAAATTAACAAAATTAAAAGAGTCTTTAAAAATAGTTGGTCAATAAAAGCCGCATTGTAAAACTTTCACTGTTATTTTTGCTCTACCAAAGTGGCCGCCTGCTTCCAATGAGTGGCAATGTCTGAGTATGTTCTTCATCTCTTCCTCAGGCACACATTTCCTGATTATCTGGTCCGTGCAGTGCCAATATAGAAAATGTTCCTCCCAAAAATAATATTTCAAGTTAGAGAATAACTTCTTCTTTTGTTGATATGTCATCTCGGCTGGTTGAATTCTGGACACCAAATAATTTACCATGTCGGTATACCATGAAACAACTTGTATAGCCATTAATTGCTTGTTTGGGAAGGTCTTATTAATTGAAAAATTCTCTTCGCCAGGGACCTCTTTAAGCTCAAGGCGAAATAAGTGGTCAGCCACTACATTCTCGGTACCTTTTTTATCTCTTATTTTCAAATTGAACTCTTGTAGTAGCAAAATCCATCTTAATAATCTTGGTTTGACATCCCTCTTCAACAACAAGTATTTAAGAGCTGAGTGATCAGTGTAAACGACCACCTTCAAACCTATCAAATAAGAACAAAATCTGTCAAAGGCGAACACAACTGTTAACAATCCTTTTTTAGTAGTAGCATAATTAAGTTGAGCTCCTTTTAAGATCCAACTTGCATAATAAATAACATGAAAAATTTTATCTTTTCTCTGCTCCAAAATAGCCCTTATAGCATAATCGCTAGCATCACACATTAATTCAAAAGGTAAATTCAAATCCAATGACACAATGATAGGTGCTGAAATTAATTTATTTTTCAATGTTTCAAAAGCATGCAAGCATTTATCAGAAAATTCAAACCTAGTATCTTTAATCAACAGAGTGCAGAGAGGTTTAGTAATTTGGAAAAAATCCTTTATAAACCGACAATAGAACTCGATGTGACCCAAGAAGCTCCTCACGCCATTCACATTGGTCGGTGGTGAAAGTTTGTCAATAACTTCTATCTTTGCTTGGTCGACCTGAATTCCCTTGAAGGAAATGCGGTGACCGAGCACTCTTCTCTCATTGACCATGAAGTGGCATTTTTTTCAATTTAAAATGAGATTTGTCTCCTTGCATCTCTGCAAAACTAAAGATAAATTAGATAAGCAGTTATCAAAAGAGTGACCAAAAATCAAGAAGTCATCCATAAAAACTTCTAAAATTTTTTCCACCATGTCTAAGAAGATGGACATCATTCATCTTTGAAAAGTGGCTGGCGCATTGCGAAGACCAAAAGGCATGCGCCTATATGCAAAAGTGCCGCAAGGAAAGGTGAAAGCGGTCTTCTCTTGATCCTCAGGTGCAATGACTATTTGATTGTAACCGAAATATCCATCTAGAAAATAGTAGTAGGTGTGGCCGGTAAGTCTTTCTAGCATTTGATCAATAAACGGTAAGGGAAAATGGTCTTTCCGAGTTGCATCATTTAGTCTTCGATAGTCTATGCATACTCGTCATCCCGTGATTGTTCTCGTCGATATGAGTTTATTGTTGTCATTCTTGATCACGGTTATCCCTCATTTCTTTGGGACGACTTGCACTGGACTTACCCATGCACTATCTGAGATTGGATAAATAATCCTGGCATCTAAAAGTTTCAATACTTCTTTATGCACTACTTCTTGCATTGATGGGTTCAGTCTCCTTTGAGGTTGGACGATCGGTTTAAAATTATCCTCTATTAAAATCTTTTGCATGCAAATTGAAGGACTAATTCATTTGATGTCTAAGATGGTCCAACCCAATGCCATTTTGTGTTCCCACAAGACACTCAACAACTTCTCTTCCTCTACATCACTCGAGGAACTGTTAATAATGACAGAAAAAGTAGAGTCATGGCCTAAGAAAGTATACCTTAAATTTGATGGAAGCGGTTTGAGTTCAAGCTTGGGCATTGTCGGCTGAGATGAGTTTAGTCCTTTCACTTTTGATTTTATTGAAGGAGAAAGGGAAGGTTTAGCTTCCAAATATCTCTCACACACCTTAACCTTTTCAACTTTGGATTCAATAGACGTACAGTGAGTAAGACATACCTCAAGTGGTAGCTTTGGAAATTCAGCTTCATAAGTCTCATCGGCTTTGACCATGTCTCGGTCGCTTATTTGAAAACAAGAATGTACTTCGGACTGGAATTCCATAGATTTAAACATGTCAAACGTGACTTGCTCCTCGCCGACCCTCAAAATGAATTTCTCTTGCTGGACATCAATTGAGGTTCTCCCCGTCGCCAAGAAGGGTTGGCCCAGTATCAAATGGATCTCCTCGTCCTCTCCATATCGAGTACAACGAAGTCGGCCGGGAAGATGAACTTATCAACTTTAACAGTACCTCCTCAATGAGTCCTTTCAGGTATTTAATAGATCTGTCCGCCAATTGTAGAGAGATAGTGGTCTGCTTTACTTCTCTAAGACCTAATTTCCTGAAAACAAAGAGAGGTATTAGAATAATACTTGCCCCTAAGTCGCATATAACTTTATCAAAATAAGAATTTCCTATTATGCAAGGGACTGTAAAACTCCTCGGATCTTTCAACTTAGGCGGCAGCTTTTTTTGTAAAATTGCACTGCTCTCCTCAGTCAGCATCACAGTCTCATACTCCTCCAACTTCCGCTTGTTTGATAATATATCCTTAAAAAATTTTGCATATTTAGGCATTTGCTCTAAAGGTTCAACAAGAGGAATATTAATATGCAATTGCTTAAATATACTTAGAAATTTAGAGAATTGATTATCAATCTTATTTTTCTTTAATCTTTGCGGAAAAGGGATTGGTGGATAATAAATTGAAGGAGAATAAGTTTCAGAAGTAAACTCCCTGGATTTTTTGGATTTTGCAGCCCCTTTATTTTCTCTAGTTTTCTCAGCTTGCTGGTTGGTCGACTCCGATCGGTTTCTTTTACCTCGTACTCGATTTCCTTATTCTTAGACTCCACATTTTTCGTTTCTTCATCTCGCTTGGTATTTACCGACTGTGGCTGGTCATATGTCTGCCCACTTCTCAACGTTATGGCTTTGACATGTTCCTTAAGATTGGTCACATTGTTGCTCAGTAAAGTCCTTGCTATCCTCTCAGTAAGCCTGTTTGAGAGCTGACCGATTTGTGCCTCAAGATTGCGGATTGAAGCCAATGTGTTTTGGTTCACCATATCATTCTTTTGCATGTATTGCATAAACGTATCCTCAAGTGTCGGTTTCTTCTCTTGTTATGGAAACTGTTGAGGTTATCTAACCGGCACTTGATTATTGCTCCATGAAAAGTTAGGGTGATTTTTTCATTTGAGATTGAACGTGTTTGAATAAGGATTATTTTGACGTTGGGAATTGGACACGTAATGGGCTTGTTCATGACTCGGTTGGAAAAAAGGATTCCCCACTTGGCAATCTATACTTGAATAATTTCTTGCGCAATAATCACAAACAACATTAGTTTGAATAGCATTAACGTTCATTTTACCTATTTGTTTGGACAGATTTGCCAACTGAGCCACAATTGCGGACATAGAGTCATGCTCAACGACGCTGGACGTCTTCTTTGGTATTACTCTCTTTGCGGCCCACTGATAGTTGTTAGACACCAACTCTTCCAGAAGTTCATATGCGGCTTCAGGAGTCTTACTCATTAATGGTCCTCTTGCGGCTGCATCAACTATAGATCGATTTGTGGATCCCAAACTATTGTAAAATGTGTTTGTACTTGGAGCCAGGCTAGGAGGTCATGATGTGAACACTTGCGCAATACATTCTTGTATCTCTCCCATGCCTCATATATGATTCACCCTCAAATTGGGTGAATGTAGTGATATCATTCCTTAACTTCGCTATCTTGGCCGAAGGGAAATATTTCGCTAACAACTTTTGTGCCAACTGTTCCTAGGTGGTGATGATGCCAGGCGGCAAAGAATTCAAACAAGCTTTTGCTTTTTTCGTAAGTGAAAAAGGAAAAAGTCTCGATCGAATTGCATCATCTGTCACTCTGTTGTGTTTACAAGTATCATAAATTTCTAAGAAATTTACAATATGGACGCTATAAGAAATTTACAATATGGATGCTAGGATCTTCTTGTGACAGCCCCCCAAACTAGACGGTTTGTTGGATCATTTGAATGATGAATGGCTTGGTCTCGAAGTTATTGGTTTGTATAGATGGCGGCCTTCTACTGGACGTCGCCCCATTGACCGAGAGCATTGCATAGTCTCTTAACGCCTTATGCTCCTGGTCAGCCATGTTAACTACTGAGGCGGCGACCTTTTTATTTTTCTCTTTATTGATCTGACGTAAGGTTCTTTCAATTTCAGGATCGAAAAGTGTATGCTCTAATTATTTAGATCGGCGCATGCACTTCTAATTCCTGAAAAGAAAAAAAAAATCAAACTAAGATCTAATTTAAACAAATAAAATAAAATCCAAAGTAGTAAAAATCTAGTTAGTATCAATATTAATAACAAATAATTATTCCCTGGCAATGGCGCCCAAAACTTGTTTTCATAAAAATATAACTACAAGTGCACAGAATCATAACAAGTAGTTAAGTATTTTAAAGAAAACAATTATTGAACCCACATGGAATAATTATGCTATTGAGTACTGAAATTCACTAAATTAATTACTATTTGAAAAATTGAAAATTGAATAATGGTTTATCTAAATTAAACTGAAGAAAAGAACATTAAAATTAAGATTTTAAAAATAATAAGAATAGATCTAGAGCGTTTGACTTACCTAGCAAATCCCACATAATTTATTCTTTCTTATTATAAAAGCTCAATTATCCCAAGTTGATAATAAAAATCTCTTGACTATTCAATATTTTCTCTCGAACAATACCAAAAATATCTCCAACTAATAATTCTATATCTCTATTTGAATTTAATAAATTGGAGACTCATTAAGTTTTTTGGATTTTTCTTGAAAATCACACTAGTCGCAGTAAAACATTTTTGCTTTTGCTCAACTAATGGTATTTAATCTAGAGTTTTAATAAAAAATCACATCTTCATCTCATTGCAATTCAAAAGATCGAACAATAGTTAGCTAGAAAATTGTAAACATTGAGAACAAGAAATAAACACTTAATCATAGAAATATTGAAAATAAAATAACCTGCAATATAAACTGTGTGTTCAATGTTAGGCTACATCAAAGCTCTAGAAAATAGAATTACTTCATAATGAAATTAAAAAAAAATAAATAAATAAAACTGGTGTTCTACGTTGAAGTCAGTTGATGAAGAATGCGGCTCTCGCCTCTGCCCTCTAGTTCTGCATTATCAAAAGAACACTTAAAGAATAAATTCTGGAACTCTAAACTCAGACTCAGACTAAAACTAAAACTAAGACTAAGAACCAAGACTCCATATTCATCATCCTACAAGACGAGATTAAATAGATATCAAAACTCAAATTCGGAAACAAAATATATGCGGCTACAATCTAGCCTAAAAATCTGGAAAATAATTTCTAAAGATAGATGTTAACATAAAAGGAAATTATCCCATGAATATCGAAATTATCTAAAATGGAAGATTCAGTGATATGAGGCTTGAATTGCGGAGTTCGGGAGGATTTGGTCGTCAATAGATTGATTGCAGAACTAGGAAGGGTCCCACTGGGTAGTTGCTGTGTACGCTGAATATAACTAGCGGGGAGGTCACAAATGAACAGGCGTGAATGTCACAAAGACCACACAACCTTCTTCGATTGGAAATACTCCTGACTAGGATGAAAGACTCCTCTCACATTTTCTAGTTGTTGCCCACGATGTCGTTTAGGTTGATCTTTTAAGTTGGTCGTTTAGACTAGTTGCCCAATCTAACCGCCTAGAGTCTTGTCGCCAAATCTTCACGGCTTCTAGTTTCGCCTTTTGGTCGCGAGTTTACTCGCCTACCGAGAGGTAAGTCTTCTCACCTTTAGACGAGATAAATCTCTTTGCTGCCCACGAGACAAGGCTCCTCTCCCAAATCTCACTAGCTCTCTTTAGATCTTGCTATCTCTCATCGGTTTGGATCCGTAGTCTCTTCTTTTGTACCAAAATGCTCTCATTTTGTACTAAATCTTCTCATTCCTTCAAGTCCAAGAAAATAAATAAAAATATGTAGAAAAAAGAATCAATAGTATTGAAGGGGAAATGATACTTTTCATGAATGAAAGAGTGAATAAAAGTCACATAAAAATGACACTTACCACCTGACTCTACAAACTTTGAGGCCCCGGCGAACCGCCAAGAGGCTATGGACTAGGAAGGGTTTGCCAGAAGAGTGGCCTATACCCTTTGATGTACACCACCGAGCTGTGACTTCCCTTCTACCGTCCAATCCGAGAGGTTTAAGACATCATTCGTCTAGCTCCAGCGCAACTTCATCCCACCATGTGGAGAATTTTGATGTGCTGCTACATCGTTTGGCCTACAATCTTGGAACCCCTCGATGAGGTCTACCTAGACTAACTACCACAGTGTGCTACGTCTGGACGACAACCTATGCAGTTATCTTTCCCAATCAAGGTATCGAGTTGCTCGCTTGGAGACCTGTTACTCTCGCATCAAAGATTGGTTCAAATGGTTTTTCTTCGTGACGGGAAAAGGTTGGGAGTTTCCCGCCAGGGAGGAGGTTCGTTGCAAGTTCCTTGTCAGGGTCGTTTGGGGGCATTGTACTGGACGACAAATAGATAAACCTGGAGACGTTCGGGCATGAGCAAGCCCCGATTAATGGTCGTCTTTGCCTTGGTGAGGGCACATCCCAATGATGTCAACTCTTAGGCTTAGCTTACCAGAGCCAACATAGACTGCATCTTGATGTCCTCGGACCGATCTCATTTTTTCTAGAGGGGTCAGCAGGAGAGTCAACCGTCTTCTCAAGGCCGAATGAGACCTTCCAGCCCCCAATTGGAGGGAAGGGGGAAGACCTCGCATCGAGATCGAGGAGTCATCGGGTGGTGCGACAATGGTAGCAGCTTTGGGCCATAAAGACAGCCTCCCGTGGGCCAATCTTCTCGCAACCCTTCTTCCTCAAGAGCCGCGGAGACCATCCGTGAACAGTCACATTCCTCGGCAACTGCTAGTGCTTCACGAGCTAGGCAAGCGCCGCCCCCACCACAAGTGGTGACTCTGGTTCCCACCCCATCGATAGTGTCCCAGGTTTCTACCCCGTCGAGCAACGTGGTGCCGACAAGGGCTCTAAGCCGAGGGGAATAAGAACTAGAGATGGCCTTTCTCGACCCCCCCAAGTGATTATCATATCTTTCTTCCTCCAATCGAGGCTCCCCTAGAGTTAGTCCCTTCTCCCAACACGGGGGATTTCGAAGTGGTTGGGGATGCCGAGGTGACAATGTGCTTGGGCAACACTAAGGAAGTCGTCTCCTCGCACCCTGACCTTGATTTGGGGTTGTCTCCGAGCGACACTCAGGTCATGGAGCTAGACGAAGATAGGGTCTCCATCTCGAAGTCCTCTATCTGCATGTCCCAAGAGACTGAGGTTGTTTCGACCGCGGCCTTGGAAGAATTGGTTAAGGCGACTCCTCCTTTGACTGCCGTGGGGTCGATGGAAGACCCTCGAGTTGAAGAAGGGGTTATCCTGAACATCCCTTCCAGTCAGGAATCTAGGGATTTCAAAACTCTACAGGAGCTCGGGGCGACAACTGGGAAGGGCGCTCCTACGAATGCTACGGTTAGTCGTGGTGTCAGAGTGGTGCTTGAGGAGCAAGAAGGAGGGGAGTCTTTACCTTAAATCGCCATGATCCCTAAGGTCGAGGGTGCATTTGAGCAGGGAGGTGCGCCCGTCCATAAGGCAGAGGAAGTGACGTCGGGGTGTCGTTCGCCGGGGGCCCCAGGGGGGGGGAAAGGCATTTCCTCCCAAATTCCCTCCTCGCCCTAGTGGCAGCTAGGGCGTGGGGGGCAATATTTGGGAGTTAGAGGAAGCGGGGCCCCGCATTCTAGCTTAGGCTATGACTGGGCCCATGCTGAGGCCATAAGTTGGGAGGTTGGCAAGCTAAAGGCCTTCTTCTCCTCAGTAAGAAACTTACTTTATTGTCGGTCTGTCACTTCTTGTTTCATGTTCTTCACTTTATCTGCGTTCTTTTGTCCTACTAGTGAGTTGATCAGCTGGTTGCGCTGATCGTGAACCAGAGGGGAGATCTAGAGGCGAAGGTCTGGGCATTTTAATCCCTTATCAGGTTGGCTAGTTTCAATCTTTCATAGGCGAACATGGAGCGGGATGAAGCATAGGTGGCCTTTGCCCAAGTGTATGCCAACAAAGAGAAGAAGAAGAATAAGAAGATCATTGAGCTGCGTCAAGAGATGGCCACCCTTCAGGGCGAGCTGGCCCTGTCCTGCGAAGAGTTTGGCCAATGTCGCCTCTAGGCCAAACTCATGGAAGAGGAACAGGTCAGCTTACGCGAGTCACTGGACCTCCGGGTGGTGGAGCTGGAGGAAATCTAGGACTCATGTCGCCGCCTCGAGGCCAAAAGGGACAGGCTGTCAAGGCAACACAACTCGAACATGAGGTCATACAAATGGTTCGAATCTCAGAGGACTGTTTCCACTAGTCGGGGTACGCCGAGAGGGATTCCGCGGGGGGTTCTCTCTCTACCCGCCTTCTTCGGGGACTCTCACTTCTTCACGGTTGTTGGCTCCCTGGTTGTCTATCCTACCTTCTTCTTGCATGCTCAAGTTGGGTTGTGCATGTCGAGGGGCCTATCCCCTTGAGGTTTAGGCTTTGTACTGCCTCCTCTCTTGCTGACCTTCTTTGACTTTTTTTTAGGCTTTCATTCACTTTGTCACATTAGGCTTCCGACCTACTTGCTCCATTTTAGTTTTTCTCGAGGCGGTCAACGCCTGGAGAGTGTCCTTGACATTAATAAAGCCATACGCTTTTTCCATCATGAATGGGTTTCTCGCCAACTCCTTTATGAATGGGTTTCGAGGCCACACGCCCCGGAGCAGTGCATCCAAAGTTATATTTTCATCCTGATCATCTGTTATCATGTGTTCCTTATTGAACCTGGCCAAGTAGGCCTTTAGGCTCTCGTCCTCCCATTGTTTGACTGTTAGGAGGTAGGCTACCAAACATCTCCTCCATCTACTTGCTATGAACTGTGTTAGGAACAGCCTAGCCAACTCGTCGAAGTTGTTGATTGAGCCGGGCTGCAATGACTCGAACCAGCCTCTCGCAGCTCCCTTCAAGGTTAGGGGAAAAGGTCTGCAAGCTATCTCTCTGAGAAACCTGTGTAGGGTCATGTGGGTCTTAATGGTCTCCAAGTGCAGGGTCATCTGTAATTTACCTCATCTTCTTATTTCCCCTTCATCAATTTCTTTTCTGAATTCTCCCTCTTCCCTTTTCGAACTCAAGTCTCAAAAAGTAAAAATAAAAATAAAAAAAAGATTTTGTGATGATTCGTATGAAATATAGAAATCTCAAATTAAGAAATGCAATTCTATATATCTTTAAGGCAATAGCGTCTGAGAATTAGGTTTGAGAAACAACATCATTATATCTTGCTGAATCTGCTGGAAGCCTTTCATGGTGTTGAGTTCCTCGGCTAATAAAGGCCAATAGGTGAATGCTTTCCTCTCTCAGCTGCAAATCCATTTCTTTCATGGATTTAACCCATGAATTCCAATGTTTCGCTACCACACACATTGGCATGAGGGTGTGCTCTGTCTCCTGAAGAGCAGCAAAAGAAGCATTTGTCCTTTGAACTCGAGGTCTTTTCTTGTTAGAATCATCAAATGGAAAGTTTGGTGCATTGAGATTATAAAATATCATATAAGCTTTCTTCGAGAAGAAGTAAGGTATCATCTTGTCCATAATATCATCACAAAAAAATTCATACGAATCTGAATAAATGTGATTAGTTGAATCTGGTTCATCATCAACATTATGAAGGAACCCTACTATATATATATATATATATATATATATATATATATATATATTCAAGGTCAAAGTAATTATTAGCTATAAGCTGAATATATATACATAGTAGATATATAGCTAATATATGTATATATGCATGAATTATGATATATATTATCTATAAGCAGGAATCCATGCTCTATCTTTTAGTATATTATATATAATATATTATATATTATTTTGAAATATAGTTATATATAAATATATATACATATATAATTTATTCATATAATGTTTATCCCGAAACGATACACCGAAATGTACCGGTACCGAAATCTTCCATTCCAGTTTCTCAACCGGAACGGAATTCAAAACTTTGGTCTCGACTGCATTAAAGGGGCGAGGAGGGAAACACTCATTTGAGTTGTTTCCTCCTTTGTTCGCCAGGTGTGAGTGGAGACACTTGAATGTGTTAGGCAGGAGAGGGTCTCAACTGCGCTAAATGGGAGAGGATGGAAACAGGCATTTGAGTTGTTTCCTTCTTTGTTCACCAAATGCGAGTGGAGACACTCGGCTTTGTATTAGGTTGGAGATGGTCTCGACCGCGCTAAAGGGCAAGGAGGGAAACATTCCTTTGAGCTGTTTCTTCTTTTGTTCGCCAGGTATAAATGGAGACACTTGACTTTGTGTCTGGCGTTTCTTCCTTTGTTCTCTAGATGCGAAGGTAAAATATGGGAGCTAACAACCTTTTATTTTGTTAACACGATTACATGGGGAGTTATACAAAATATTTCTTTAAATGTTCGACATTTCATGGGTGAGGTAGCTCATTTCCTCAGGCATCTTTGAGGCGGTATTGTAACACCCAGACCCAAAATTGGTATAGTCGGACTTTAGTTTTTTTATTGGAGCTTGATTTTTTTTAAGTTTTTATTTTACGGACTTGAGTAGTGATTTTTTTTTATTTTTTTTCTTTCTTCCCGCATGTTTCATTTTTTTTTGTTTTTATTTTTTTTTTTGTCTCTTTCGGTCTTTTATCTCTTATTTCCCGTAAGTTTTTTTTTCTCTCGTTCACGTCGTGCATGCTCACACACAACACAAACTTTCATCCGCGCTCACGTCTCTCTCTCTCTCGGCTCTCTAGGGTTTCACCTCATATATATATAGACACTCATAGGTTTTTCCCATGCTATTAGAAACTGCCCAGACTCTAGCCGCCGCACCACCTTGGAATCGCAAGCCCAGCCTCCATTCCCTTGGTTGCATGCACTCCCATACCGAGAGTCACCCCACGTAAGCCAGCCCTCCGTCGTCCCTTTTACCGCCACCAGTGCACCCCTCGTAAGCCTCTGATCAGCTAACCCATCTCCACCGTGCACCGACCAGAATTCACGCTGCCCTCCCAAACGAAATCGACGCAACCGTGCATGCTTTGCATCTCCACGGATCACAACTCCACCTCGCCGTGCATCACCTCCTCTTGGCCATCACTGGAGTCCAGCTTCTCCGCCGTACTCGACCTGCACCACCACCAGAGTGCTGAGAAACAACCATCTACAGAGTGAGTCGAAACGCCTCTATTTTGAGTCCAAAAAACAGAGTATTTGGTTGCTCCCCCAAGCACGGCAGTTTCGCACTACCAACCCTTTCGGGCATCTCCTCCGCGGCACAAAGGGAACCCGTAATCCAGCACCTCAGCCACGCCTCGTCGTGCCACCGACGATAGCCACCCCAGGCCATCGCCGCGTGTAACTCTCTCGGTAAGGAGTCCTCTCTCTCTCCATCTCCTTCACGGTGCTCTCGTATCTCTCTCTCTCTCTCTCAGTGCCTCACCATCGTGACCTTATTCGCCGCGTCGCGCGCAGCTCCTCCCTTGGCGGTGAGTACCTCAAGCCCCTGTTCTCACGGTTGTGCACCGAGACTACGTGAATACAATTCCAGTATACGTAAACTTATTTTTTTGCATAGTTTTTGATTAAGGAATTATAGTTTTACCCTTAGTTTTAGAATGTGTTCAAGTTGATATTTTTGGTCTGTTTTTACGTGGTTTATACGGATGGTATAAGAAAAGTTTACAGAAATAAATAAGATTTTCAAATTGTACTTTGGTAACAAATTATTTTAGTAATTGTGTATGTTTTTTTTTAAACACTTAAATTACGATAAAAGCTATTTGTTTATTATTTAACGAAATTTTTAATTGTACTTACCTTAAATCGTTTGAGTATTTTAACATGTTATTAAGTAAAGGTTTATTTTAAGAGTAAATAATATTGGTGTATTGTTATTTCTACATTTTAGATATATTTTAGTCTTTTTAATAATAGTTATGGTTTCTTTTAAAATATTTTGGGATAATTATATTACTTAGTATTAAACTTCATAAGTTGTTTTCATTAATAAATAGGTCTGACTTTTAAATGTTTTAGTCATGGTATTAAATTGGCATTGACGATTTTAGAAAGTGATGATTGGTAATTTTAGGTTTTGAGGAATTGAATAGGTTATTTTATAAGCTTATGATTAAATATTGAGATACGTGATTAATTGGAAATTTATGAGAATTACGTGATTATTTTATAGGTGACGATTAATTATTGTCCGACGTTTTTGAGGAATTTTGAAAAAGCTAAGAAGTCCAGGTAAGCGGGGTTCCTATGTTAGAATTTGCATTAAATAAAATGAACTAAGGTCCGTTTTGGAAAATATGCATGTTTTGTTATGAAAAGAAATTTGAACTACCTCAGTTATTTGTTCTACATTACTCATGAGATTATGTTTAAGAAGAAAGTATTTTTTGCCATGACTGGTGTAGACATGAGCTTATTTTTGACATTCTGTTTCTAAACTTTGAAAATGAGAGCGAATATGAAATTTGTGCGTAAATTATGTTGTGATATGATTTTGTTCTGTTCCGAAGATTTTTGTTCAGTACTCTGTTTGGATAAGACGTGATTTCTGAAAACCTTTGGCATGACTCTCTGATTCTGAATTTGATTCTGTTTCCGTTCTGTTCAGTTACGACCCTGCCACTGGTGATAATAGTGGCATACGGCCCAACCACGGGTTATAATAGTGGATACGGCCCAACCACGGGTAATAATAGTGGATACGGCCCAACCACGGGTAATAATAGTGGATACGGCCCTGCCACGGGTTATAGTAGTGGTCTCTGTTTTGAGTGCACACCTCGGTGACAGAGTTTTTTATGTTCTGCTTGGCTATCCGCATATGCACAACCCTACCACAGGGGTTATACATGGTCTATGTTCTGATATGATGTTCTGATGATGATGATGATCATTTATGCTATGCCAAAGAATATTTTGAATGAAATTATTTCTAAATCTTTGCTCTGATATTTTGATAACATGTTTTGCTTTCGCACTCTGAAAATGAAAATATTTTGATCTGCATTCTGATTTCTGTAAATGCTCATGTTTATACACTGGTATATGTTCTCTGCTTACTAAGTTGTTGATAACTCACCCCTTATCTCCAATTATTTTTCAGATGATTTTTGAATAAACCAGCTAAGGATCAAAATTATGAAGCAGCGGTGAGATGATTAGTTAAGCATAGTGGATTACTCATAGAAGATTTCTGAGAAGTGGCAGATTTTATTAAGAGACTTTGTAGTATTCTGATGACGTTATATTTTGGAGTCTATAAATATATTGATGAATTGTGAGTTTTAAGTTATAGGGAGTAACTCTTCGATCCCTGCGGGACCGGGGCATTACAGGTATGATCTTGGTTGTGACTTGCCACTACTACATATGGGATTTCCCACCGTGGATGGAGTTTGCCTTCCTCTATTGTGGTGGCTCTAGCTTCTTTTAGGATTAGGGCTTGTTTGGAGAGTGAGATGAGATGAGAATTTTGTAAATAGTAGTAAGATAGTTTGTGAATAGTAAATGAGTAATTTGAGTTGAGTATTTTTTAGATTTTGGGAAAGAAGAGAGAAAAAGTTGAATAAAAAATATTATAAAGTTAAAATATTGTAATAATATAGTTTTATAATATTATTTTGTTTGGGAATTTGAAAAAGTTGGAATTATTTTTTATTTAAAAGTTTGAAAAAGTTATAATGATTAGTTTGAAAATTTTGTATTTGAATTATGTTTGGGAATAAGATGGGATGAGATGAAATGAGATCAGATAAGAATTTTGTGTCTCATCTAAGGCCCCAAACCTGCCTAAGTCTCCCGTTTTGAAGGACCTCACTTTGACCCTTCTATTGAAATACTGTTCTGTCTTCATTTTGTTGGTTGTTGCCCTAATCTCTACCTTAACTCTTTTCTCTTCTAGCAAATCGAGATTTTCTTCTAGTACCTCGATGTTATGCCCTTCAATGAAGTGTTGGGTTCTGTGGCTTGGCATCCTCCCCACTTCTACACGTATTAGTGCCACGTTGCCATAGGTCAAGGTGAAAGAGGTTTTTCTGGTCAGGGTTTTGACAGTTGTCCTCTATGCCCAAAGTATTCTTGGGAGTTCTTCGGTCCAGACACCCTTTTTTCTCCTCTGGCCTTTTGTTTAGTATGCCCATTATCATCTTGTTTGTTACTTCAACTTGCCCGTTGGCTTGGGAATATCCAAGGAGCGGCCACTACTAGCTCAAATGCTAACATTTCCACTTTAGAGTATCGGGTCTCGGCTCCCCTTAAAGCCCGTTTTATGTAGCACATTGGTCTTTGTATCTTTCCTTCGTCACGTATTAGGGCGGGGTATACAGCCTTTGGCGTGACCGACAAATATAGGAGCAAGGTCTCTCTTTGCTTGGTCTGGCTTAAGAGTGGGGGGTGCAACAGGTATTCATTGAGTTGCGTTAATGCGCTTTCGCACTCAGTGTCCCAATTTTGTACCTTCCACTAGACTCAAAAGAACGATAGGCACCTGTTTGTGGACCTTGACACGAACCTGTTGAGTGCTGCTATTTTCTCTGGCATCCTTTGTACCTTTCTCATTCAAGTTCCTTGGCGGCCCCATTCAGATAATTGCATGGACCTTCTCTGGATTAGCTTCAACCCCTCTTTCTGACACCATGAAGCTTTGGAACTTGCCCAACTACACCTCGAATGCACATTTTGTCGAGTTAAGTTTCATTTTGTATTGCCGTAACACAGTAAAAGCTTCCCTCAGGTCTTCTACGTGTCGTTTCGGCTCTTTGCTCTTGACTAGCAAATCATCAACATATACTTCCATATTCTGCTCAATCTGTTCTTTAAACATTATGCTCACCAATTTTTGGTATGTTGTTGTCGCGTTCTTTAAGCCAAAAGTCACTTTGTAGCAATATGGCCCCCAATCGGTTATAATGCTATTTTTTTCCTGATCGACTTGGCTCATCCAGATTTTATTATACCCAGAATAGACGTCCATAAAACTTAACATTCGATGTTTGCGGTGGAGTGTACATTTAGGTAGATTTGGGATAATGAGAAGTTGTCCTTCGGGTAGAGGTGAAAAACAAAACTGGTGAACTGGTAATCCAGACCGAATTGAACTAGTGAGTTCAGTCTGGTTCTAAATCGGATCGGTCCAGTACCGGTTCCATTTTTTTCAAAACCGGTAGAAATCAGTCTGGTTCTGGTTTTCCTGTTTCTAACACCGGACTGGACCAGTATAAATATATAGTTTTAATTTTTTATATTATATAAAATATTTTTTATATACTCTTTTATATTATATATAATTTTGATATCTAATATATCTAATTATATATAAAATAATCTTGTATTATATGCTTAATTACTAATTAAAATAACATTAAAATTTAAAATCCTATATAAATAACTATATATTATTGCTATAGTCTATAGTATTAGTAGTTATACTAATACAATATCACTATATATTATAATATATCACTCTAGTCTATAATACAATTATAATATATATTATAATATACTACAATATATTATCACTATATTAGTATATACTATAACATATATAACATATTATATATATAATATATCAAAAAATCAGACCAAAACTAGTAAAATCGAAAGTACCGGTTTAGAGGTGTAACTGTTGTGGCATCGGTTCTTCAAATCTCAAAACTCGTGTATACCGGTTCGATTCTAAAATATGTCCAAAACAGGACCAAACCGGACCGGTTACACCCCTACCCTTGGGCATGCCTTATTAAGATCGGTGAAATCAATGCACATTTGCCATTTTCCATTAGATTTCCTCATGAGAACTACATTTGAAAGCCATTTTGGGTATTGGGTTTCTTTAAAAAATGAAGCCATCAACTTCCTCTACGATGGCTTCATATTTCTCGGTATTAAAACTCATTTTTCTTTGTTTGACTAACCGCACATCTATATTAACACTCAATCGGTGTTCTATAACCTTCTCAACAATCCTTGTAATGTTCTTGTGGCTCCAAGCAAATACGTCCCAGTGTTCGATTAGGAGCTGTTTCAGTTCTCGCCTTTCTTCACCTTCTATTTTGGTCTCAGTCCTTATCATGGCCTTTGGGTGATTTAGGTTCAAGGTGATTAGCTCGAGAGGATTGTTGGGCTTGCCTTGATTCAAGGTCTCTTCATCTCAAGTTTTTGCTTCATGTACCATGATCTCTGGAGGAGGGGGTGGGAATTGTTCGCCTACCGCTGAGGATTTGACTATTCTAACATCTTTTTCTCTATCTCTAAGCTCTTGTACATATCATTCTTGTGCAAGTACATGCTTGCCGTAAACTTCCCAATGCCTGCTTCTACGAAAAATTTCATCTTTAGGTGGTATGTGGAAGTAACAGCTCTGAGAGCGTTCAAGGTTGGTCAGCCAATAATGGTGTTGTAAGATGATTGGGTCTTCACTATAAGAAGTTTGTCATTATGGTGGTCGTATGGGGACCGGATCCTGCTAAAATTGGTAGGGCGATTGAGCCAACAAGTTGCACCGCTTCTCCTGAGAACCCTTTTAACAGGGTAAGTGTTGGGCGTAGTCTGCTTTGGCTGATTTCCATCTTCATGAAAGCATCCCAAAATAAAATGTGAACCAAACTGCCGTTGTCAATGAGTATCCTTCGTGTGGTGTAGTTGGCCACCAACATAGTCACTACCAATGCATCGTCATATGGGCATATTACTCTCTTGCAGTCATCATCGCTAAAGGATATTATAGTTGTAGGCTGCTTTGCTGCCTCCAGCGAATCCTCAGGCAATGGTGCGAATCTCCCCAATGGGAGGATCATTTCGGTCTTGACCTTGGCAAGGGGGTCAATCGTGGTGTTCCCTAGTGGTTTTTCTTCTTCTCGGGCTTTCACTTCTTTGTCGCCTTTGCTCTCGGTCTTGCCTCTTCTCGCCTGGTTGCCTAGGAGGCGAAGAGTTTCAGGCGACTACACACTTGAGTTTTTAACTGTCTTGCATCTCTTCGAATTTTCTTTTCAAGGTGTGGCAGTCTTCCATACGATGCCCCTACATTATGATAGGTGCAAAATTGCTGGGTTCTTTGAATATGGTTGTTGCCATGAATCGGCTCCCCAATCCTGTCTTGGACATTCATCATTCGCACCGAAATGCTTGTTTCCCCCGCCTTCTTTCATGTGGATTCTTTTTGGTTCTTGGATCCTTTTCTTGGTCTCTTCCTGGGGTGTGCTTCTTTGTTTGGTCCTTCGATTGCTCCATCTCCAACTTTCTTGGTGCAGTTAGGGGCCAAAGAGTATTTTCGGCGTTGACAAAGTTGTCTACTCTTTCAATGAATTCACGTAGAGTGGTTTGAGTTTTCTCGCCAATTCGGCCATAAACGGGTTTTTGGGCTAGATTCCTCCTAGCAGAGCTACTAATGTGATCTTTTCATCTTGGTCGTCTTCCATCATGCACTCCTTGTTGAAACGGGAGAGTTAAGCCTTTAGGTTTTCGTCCTCACTTTTGTGTCACGGTGAGTAGATATGTGGCATGTCTCCTTCTCCTTCTACTCGCCATAAACTAGGTTAAGAACTGCCTACATAACTCCTCAAAGCCATCTATGGACTCGAGTTGTAGTGCTCTGAACCATCCATGGGCAGCTCCTTTCAAGGTTAAAGGAAATGCTCAGTACTCAATCTCCTTGGGAAAACCGTGGGGTGTCAATTAGGCTTTGAATGTTTCTAAATGTTCAATGGGATCCTTAGACTCGTCATACATTTCAACCAGCAAGACCTTCAACTTTGGCGGGAGAGATACTTCCATGATCTCTGCGTTTTACGGTAAGTCGGTGCTAGTGAGCAGCTGGTCTACAGACGAAGATGCGCCTACAAATGAAAGAGCTAATCTCTTCTCATCGTCATTGCTGAGGGTTTTTCTTGTACTTTGCGACTCTGCCTCTTCCCTATCAATATAGCTTGGTGCAGTGTCCTCTCCTAAGGCGATGTTCCTGCGATTCAGAGCCTCCTCATTTTCGCACTAGAGAGACTCAATTTCCATTGTTTTCTCAATTTCTCCTCCATTTCAGCCAGTCTTCCCTCCACGTCCATAGAAATAGCTTCCTGGTGTCAAGTTGCTTGAGTGCTTGTTATTACAGGCATTCCAAAAGCATGTTGGGATGCAATTTACCAATCACACAGACGGCACCAACTTTTATGGACATGTTTCTCACCACTGTGAACACCTTTAATGACCTTGCACCAGTTAACTCAGAGAAGGCTTGAAGGGTATGAAACGTCTTTAATGCCTAAGTCAGATAACATGTGTAACATCTTTAGGAATCCCAAATTAGAAAGTCACTTACCTCGATTGTGGATCCCCTCTAATATATATAGGAAAGGGGATACGGCTCGTTTGGCTCGTGCAACAATCTGATCCTTTTATTCAAATTGGGTCAGGGTTTGTTATTATTTAAATCTTGCCTTTATCCGAGAGAGGATTTGAATTCCCTTTATCTGCTGGTAGTGTTGAAATGTTTGGGGCTTACACTGCATGGCTCGGGTTGGCTACCGAAGGCTGATTTTCATGGGCTCGCTCTATTAGGCCCAAGGGCCTTTGTAGTGTGTAGGTAGGCCGGTATGTAACACCCGGACCCAAAATTGGTATAGTTGGACTATGGATTTTATTTATTTATTTATTTGAGCTTGATATTTTAAGCTTTTATATTACGAACTTAAATAGTGATTTTTTTATTTTATTTTATTTATTTGGAGATCTTGGCCGTTTATTTTTTTTTATTTTTTATTTTCCCCGCATGTTTTTTTTTTTGTTTTTCTTCTCTTTCCGTCTATATTTTTTTCACATGGCTTATTTCCGTCACCCACAGCATGCATGCACACACACGGCTTACCCTTCCATCCGCACACACGTCTCTTTTATCCCTAGGGTTTTTCTTTTGTTCTACTATATTTATTTACGTTACACTTTTCACGCACACTGCACAGCCCAACCCCTCTTGCCGTTGCATTCATCTTCCCCAAGGCTCCTCCTCCTCCACCCTGTGAGTCCTTCCCCATAGCACAGCCGTGCAGCACCTGAACCACTGCCACAAACGAGCCAAGCACGAAACACTCGAACCACATCCCGCACGACGGAAGCAACCAACTGCGCCTTGTTGCAGCACCTTGGGACTGCCCCCACCGCCTAGTCTTTCCGTGTCATCAAACGGGAACCAGCTCCACTCACACGACAACGATACCACAAGC
This sequence comes from Juglans regia, assembly GCF_001411555.2. NCBI lineage: Eukaryota > Viridiplantae > Streptophyta > Magnoliopsida > Fagales > Juglandaceae > Juglans > Juglans regia. The sequence continues at coordinate 13,511,256 of NC_049905.1, forward strand.
CACCAGACCCGCCCATTGACCCATACTCCTCAGCCGTTCAACATATAAATGCCACCATCACCATCGGCCGTCAAAAGGAAAAGAACTGGAGCTACTCTGTTTTGGAACCATGGAAACAGAGCATTGTCGCTCAAAGTGAGAACCATGCCTTGCCCCAGTTGCGCAACGCCGCCACCGCCAGCAGCATCAGACCACGCCGAAAAGCAAGCATCCACCACCCAGAGGTGTCCAGCGCCACTACCCGAAGCCCCCATGCACGTCGCATGATACGTAAACTCCTCTCATCTCTCCCTCTCACTCTCCATGCTCTCTCGCGTTTCACCCTCGCTCTCTCATTAGTTGGTCTCTCTATCTCTGTGCCCTGCCGCCGTGACCACTGTCGTCCACCGCCCAACCCTTTTGCCCCGCCGCACGTTTCACTTCACTCTCGGTGAGCCTCAGTGCGTTTATTAGTCTCTGTGTTTTTTTTTTTTTTATTTCACAATGTTAATAGGATAGTTTAGTTATGATGCAAGTCTTTAAGTTAAAATAAAAATAACGTGTTTTAAATACATTATTACCCTTCGAGTAAATTGTGTTAGTATGTTTTAAATTTTTATTTTATATACTAGTAGATTCATTTTATTTATGTTTACAGAGACATCTTAAGTATTTTATCATGTTATTAAGTAAAGGTTTATTTTAAGAGTAAACAATATTGGTGTAATGTTATTTCTACATTTTAGATATATTTTAGTCTATTTATTAATAGTTATGGTTTATTTTAAAATATTTTGGGATAATTATATTACTTAGTATTAAACTTCATAAGTTGTTTTCATTAATAAATAGGTCTGATTTTTAAATGTTTTAGTCATAGTATTAAATTAGCATTGACGATTTTAGAAAGTGATAATTGGTAATTTTAGGTTTTGAGGAATTAAATAGGTTATTTTATAAGCTTAGGATTAAATATCGAAATACGTGATTAATTGAACATTTACGAGAATTATGTGATTATTTTATAGATGACGATTAATTATTGTTCAACATTTTTTAGGAATTTCGAAAAAGCTAAGAAGTTCAGGCAAGCGGGGTTCCTATGCTAGACTTTGCATTAAAATAAAATGAGCTGAGTTATTTGTTCTGTATTACTCATGAGATTCTGTTTAAGAAGAAATTATTTTCTGTTATGACTGGTGTAGACATGAGCTTATTTTTGACATTCTGTTTCTGAACTTTGAAAAATAGAGCGAATATGAAATTTTGTGCATAAATTATGTTTTGTTATGATTTTGTTCAGTTCTGAAAATTTTATGTACTATGATATGATCTGATGTGATTTCTGAAAACCTCTGGCATAATATTCTGTTTCTGTTTCTGTTTCTGTTCCGTTCTGACCTTACCACGGGTGTAAAACTGTGGCCTCTGTTCGGGTTGGTACCAAGTTTTCTGTTTCTGGTGCACCCACTTTGGAAACAAAGTGGTTTTTCTGCGTGGTCTTTCCTATGTGCACACTCGGGGCTCCGAGAATGAATAAGGGGAAGATTCACATTCTGTTTCTGCTCAGTTAACTACCGGGGTTTGCACAACCCTACCATGGGGGTTAAATATGGTATTTGTTCTGATACGATAAGATAAGATGTGATATTTCAGTTTATGCTATGCCAAAGGGATTTTGATTATGAATATTTTTGAACTTTCGCTCTGATATTTTTGATAATAGGTTCTGACGCTGCATTTTGAAAACATTATTCTGATTCTGCATTCTAAAAGAAAATATTTTTGTTCTGCATCCTGAACTCTGTAAATGCTCATATTTACATACTATTATATGTCATCTGCTTACTGAGTTGTTGATAACTCACCCCTTCTCTCCATATATTTTTCAGATAATTTTGATGGTTCAGCTGGAGAACAAGAGTAGAAAGTTTTAGCAGGTGTGATGATCAGAGTGAAATAAGTGCCCAAGGGTACAAGTGCTTATTTGAGAGTCGTAGTTAGTAAACTGAACTTATGTTTCAGATATTTTGATTTGATGAGTTAAGGATAATTTTGAGTTTTAGAGAGTTTTTAATTTATGTCATTGAGATTTTCTTTATTGTCCCTTGGAGGAACTTAGATATTTGGATTGATTAAATTGATTAATTTTTTTTATTGGATTTTTCGGATTTTATAGTTGTACTATTTAAGTTGATTTGAGGTATTAAGAGTTAACTCTCCAGACCTCTGGAAATGGGGCGTTACACGGTAGGTGAGGGAGGATTTGATCCCTAGCTATAGCTAAAAAAAACATATATACCTCAATCAAAGTATGCAATAACTATTGATGCATTTTTCGATCTAGGCTGGAACCCAATGATAACATTGTACAATCCACTATAGTGGCTTGGGTTTTAATACCGTACTCTTGAGTTCATCCATGAAGGTAGACAATAAACGAGATGTAAAGGAAAGAGAGGCACACAAATTTACGTGGTTCAGCATAAAGTCATCCACAGGGGGTTTTGAGGCAAATGCACTATGCTTGGTGATTTGTACGATCTCTCATAACCTCATGTATCTTTTAGTACAATAGAGATAGCACAATGGAAGTTGAAGTTCCTCTTGCCTAGAGGAAGAAGATTATGTCTTTAGAGCCCCCAAGAGGAAGGTAGAAGAAGGCCTCGATAAGTCTATGGTGTCTTGTAGAGAAATCCCCTTTTATTGAGGCCTCTTGAGAGTAGTTGATCTCTTGTCAGCTTTATGTCATTGTCACATTTTTTCTTTGCGTGTTTGACTTGACTTTCTTTACTTTCACTTCTTTCAACTCGTCTTTTCTTTCTCTTCCTTTTACCTTTAATGATAATCACACAGTGAGCTAAGCCTAATTTATTTTGTACCTAACACTATAGCATAGAGGGTGTTTGGCCAAAATTTTATTTTCTTTATTTAATTAAACTTGAGGGCCACTTTATAGAAAAATATATTATATGTAAAAAGAAGAGAATTTTAAAGGAATAGAACAATTAAAAAAAAAAAAAAAACCTTCGGGGTGCGTTGGGGACTTGAAAACCCATCTCCTGCCAAATATTTCATTAGGTAGCTCTGCCCTAGGGTATCCAAACACTTGTGAGATGGCATAGAGGGGATGACGAGCTGCTCTGCCTTGTGTTTAGGGCTGAGCAAAAATCCGACAATCCGACTCCGAATCCGACTCCGCTCCGGCTCCGCTCCGACTCCGCTCCGGCTCCGACTTGTCGGAGTCGGAGTCGGAGGTTTTTTCTTCATGACAGTCGGAGTCGGATCCATTGATGATCCGACTCCGACTCCGCTCCGATCCTCCGCCTCCGCCTCCGCCTCCGACGTCTCCCTCCGACTCCGCCTCCGCCTCCGCCTCCGATTTTATACGTATTTTATAAAATATGTGTTTTTCTATATATTAATTATTTAAATTTTATACAACTATATCTTATATAGTTAGTTAAACTCAATAATATACTAGTTAAATAATATATTTATACTATAATATATAGACTAAATTGACTAATAATAGTTTAGTATATGACTATATGTAAATATCATACTATTACAAATTTACAATATTACTACCATGTAACACTAAATTACTAATGTATAAATATAATACCATATAATACTAATAACTAATGTATATATAATATACTATAAACACTAAGATGAATAATAACATCGACATGTAATATTGTAATACTAATGTATAAACACTAATCTATAAATTTATAATAACATATAATACTAATGTATAATAACTAAAGTATTATTCATATAAATTACTAATAGTCTAATAGTATTAATTACTATATATAAATTAGTAAACCACTTTAAGCCTATATATAAATGACTATATAAATTACTGTAGTAATAGTATCAATTACTAATACTATATTACTATATGATACTATTAAGTTATTAACTATAGTGATATACTAGTATTAGAAATTAAGTATACTAATACAATCAGTAATATAGTCAGTATAATACTAATATACTAATACTATTATATAGTTATACTAAATTAAAATCATTATAACAAATACTAATATATAGTTATTCTAATCATTACAACTAATTCTAATACTAATATAGACTATAGTTATAACTTGTAGTATCATAACTATACTAAATCACTATAACTTATACTAATATAGTTATACTAAATGACTATATCTATAACTATATATATCATATAGTATTAATATCACTATTAGTATAATATATAGTATTAATAATAACTAATAGTCTAATACTAATATAACTATTAATATAACTAATATCACTACTAGTATAACTAATATTAATACTAATACTAATATACTAATACTATTATATAGTTATACTAAATTAAAATCATTATAGCAAATACTAATATATAGTTATTCTAATCACTACAACTAATTCTAATACTAATATAGACTATAGTTATAACTTGTAGTATCATAATTATACTAAATCACTATAACTTATACTAATATAGTTATACTAAATGACTTTAACTATAACTATATATATTATATAGTATTAATATCACTATTAGTATAATATATAGTATTAATAATAACTAATAGTCTAATACTAATATAACTATTAGTATAACTAATATCACTACTAGTATAACTAATATTAATACTAATACTAATATACTAATACTATTAGTGTATTACATATATTTATATATATTAATATATATATATAAAGTATATTAGTGTATTAATAATATTTCGTATACAGTGTCGGTGTCTTTTTTTTAATATTCATATATAATAATATATATCATATATTTTTTTATGAATCTTCATATATATATATATATAATATAAATTATAATGATAACATTAGATTGATATTGCATGGTCTTCTATTTAGTTTAGATTGTAATATTGATAAAGTTGAAATTTGAAAGCTCACAAATTTTTTTTTTTTTTTAAAAATGGGTCAAATATGAAATTAAAAAAGACAAAAAAATAAAATAAAAAAATCCGACTCCGCTCCGACAAGACGGAGTCGGAGTCGGATCGGATAATATACATCGCGGAGTCGGAGTCGGAGGTCGGATTCGACCTCCGACAAAGTCGAAGTCTGAGTAGGAGTCTGGGCCCTCCGACTCCGAATAGGTCGGTGCTCAGCCCTACTTGTGTTGGTTCAAGTAGGGAGAACTTGACCATCCGCAGGCACAAAAAGTGTTGGTTGGTGATCTATCCATCGAGACTGGATCACGTTTCAATTAAATAACGTCAAATAATTCATTATTATTAAAAGGTGTATAAAGAAAATTGGGTATAATATGATTCATCAATTGCCTATTGCACTATAACAAATAGTGGATTTATATTTCTTAGAGATTCCTTCAGAACCCAAGATCTAAAATGAGAGATAGAGATGAGAAGTGAATCTTACAACATTTATTAAATATTTAATACTATTCAAGAAATTCACTTAGAGAACTATAAATGTTGTAAAATTCATTTACGGTTTGGATTGAGAAATACTATCAACCCATCTCATCTCGTCTGATCATTACAACTTTCATAAATCTTCACATAAAATACAATAAACAATTCAACTTTTTCAAATCTTAAAATAATAATAATATTAAAAAATAATATTCTAACAATATTTTATTCAACTTTTATCTCAACTCAACTCGATCTCAACTCATCTCATTTCAAATCAACTCAACTCACTATCCAAACCTAACCTTAATGTGTCTAACTCTGTTCCACTCTAAACTATTCGAACTTTAGGAGATCTAAATCTTCAAATAGTTTAGTATCTTTTAGGGTTCTATTTCTATTTTACTATAAAACTAAAATGAATAACTTCTTCCATTTCCAGTGATGGCTATTCAGAGACACTATAGAAACACTAGTGAAGATTTGAAAGTGAAAACTGCAATTATTTGACCCAACTGCAATTGCCTTGTTTCAGACCTGTGCAGGGAAACCTTCGGTGCCATCGCCTATTTCTTTTTATAAATAAATAAATAAATACTAAAAAATGTGCCATAGTTTCTATCTTAACCATGAAAACCGTAGAACCAGGAATTCAATCCATGAAGACAAGCTGCCACCGTGATCTTCAAACCACCACCAAACTGCGCATTCTAATCAATCTGCAAAACGTTCCAGCTTGAGTCTTGAGCATCCAACTCTTCGGATCTACAATTGCATGTTTAAACAGATTTCAAACAACTAATGAACTTAGACCCACAAAACGAATTCATGATAGTAAAAACCCCACTTCACTGATATGTACGCACCATGAAGACGACATAACCCCCGAGTTTTACAAAGAATAACTTAGTCAATCATAATATTAAAGTTCCCATTGCTAAAGAGATCAAGCTAATAAGATCATGTTGAACCAATATGCAACTAATATGGACTCCATTCTTTCCTGATTTTATCAACACGGTACATTTATCAACATGGCATTTTTGCTGCAGCATATAATTTAAAAATCAGTTGGTCATAAATTTGCATAAAGCCAAACTCTAATGGTGGGAAGCGCATCGGTGGAAGCAATCGGCGGCCTTGTTAAGAAATCCCAAAGCAGCTGCCCAGGAACCACCCGGCATATTAGTCCCAACAATTCGAAACTGCAAACCTTCAGCTCTGACATCATGTCAAAAAGAGGCTGAACTTGTTCTTCGGAGCTGGTATTTTGTTTCAGGTGATGATTCACGAGGCAACATTTTATCAAATTCCTATAGGACCAATAGGAAAAAAAATCTATATTGGATTAAACATTAAAAAGAGGTAGAATGACTAGTTTGAGAAAAAAAATGTATAGAAACATCTACCAAGGACAATTTATATGTAATAATATATATCTAAGGGTCGCTTCTGTCATATCATGGTAAGTAACTAGTGCATCTCAGGAAGCCATTGGAATAATAGAATGAAAACATTAAATCTTAAGTCCGAGAGCATTTGGCAACTAAATGTCATATGGGTAAGTACAGGAAATTGTATAGCAGAATATCTATTCAATATGTTTGGGGGGAATGCGTCAAATAACTAAATACTACCCACTACAGAATTTTAATAGTGCGACATGCCAAGATTGTATCATGGAAAAATGAGTTTCTACCATCTCCAAAAACAGTAGTAATTTTAAGTCTTCTTCCTACGTGAAGATTGGAAAGGGGATGGAGGTCATAACAATTTTATGAAAACAAAAAAGCTGGTGGCATGATCCAATCTGTTACTCTGGTTTAACATCACCCAAATTGTAAAAATGCCATGACTGACTAAAAATTCCAAATTGCGACAGTGAGTGGTCCAGCCAATCATCAATTTTTTTTTTTGTTTATCCGTAGAGGGTATTAGCAAATCATCAATTATTAATTACTAGTCCATGTAAGCAGAATTTATTTCTAAATGACGAGACAAAAAGAAACATATTGCTTGGCAGTAATAATGGTCAGGCTATGAATAAGGTTTTGGAGCCATACGAAAGGGAAAACCGTGTGCAATGAAAGATGGAAGCACAAGGTTGACCCTCCAAAATTTAAAAGGACTGGTATTACAATACAATCTCCCTAATTACCATCTCTTGAAGGGGAGAATGGTATGTGCTACTTTATAGGAAAGACCTCCCACCATTCTCAGGCCATTTCACAAGGACCATCCAACAATCATCATCAAAGGCCTAGTTCCGGGTGAGGCCAGGGTTAGGTTCTAGTTGGACCCGACTAAAGGGAGCACTTGCAAATCTACTGCATTCTTGGCACTGTCCAAACACCTGTTAGGTGCCCCAGTAGGTAGGGTGCTGCTAAGCTTATGCCCAAGTAGGGAGTAACAATCTCCAGTCACTCTCTTCAATCCTATTTTACTGAGAGGAAAACGAGGCCTACTTTCCTAGTCAAAGCAAGTCCCCCACAAGTATATCATCCTCCAAACCAAATCAGGTATGTCCTAGACTTCATGTATCACTTAATTCATGTTTAGTCCTTTGCCTTTTACTCCTTTGCGAGGTTGCTAGAGCCTTGAGGAATGGATTATTTAGATGAGTTGGGTCGGGCTTGGGCTATGCCCAGATGGTTTCAATAATTCCTTGCAAACCTGGAGAGGATTATATGGCAGCACACAAATTGCAGCAGTGTGGAAGACGATCCCTCTCTTGTCTAGTATGGTGCATTTGGAGGGAAAGAAATAATGGAAACTTTTAAAGACCAAGAGCAGACGATGGAATGATTTAAAACTTAATTTTTCAATACTTTGTTTATATGGACAGCCACAGTAGACTTTAACGAGCTGATCTTTCATGATTTCCTTGCAAGTTGTCTCTCTCTCTCTCTCTCTCTCTCTCTCTCCAATTAAGGGTTTCTCCAGTACTCATCTTGCGTACTTGGGCAATTCCTTTCAAGCTTTTCAATAAAACTCTTGATTACTTATGGAAAAATAATAATTTTATTCATGCTGAGGATGAAGTTAGTTGCTGCATGAGTTACTAGCTTACTATTATGTATTTGGTCCCTGATTTAAGCCCACCCGTCTGAACACACTATCAAGTTAACAACAGTTCCATCACCATGAAACCCCAATTCAAAGCAGACCAAAACTTCCCATTAAGTTGACATTGTATTGTCGGCAAACAGCCTGAAGTACGAAAAAGAAAATAATGAATCACTGCATTCCACAGGCAAACAAAACTTGGTTTATTAAAAATCAGTGTGGAAAAAAATAAAATCTTTCACAGGAGAAAAAGAAAAACAGAAAAAAATGCATTTGGTGAATTTTAATCTTTTATGCCCCATTGATCATATTTCGAACTAGAAGGATTGATCACCATCAACACCTAAAACTACCGGCACAATCTCAATTCCAATGCTTATCATTTCGCTTTGAGGGGAACCCTAGATAGAAAGGCAACTACCAGCACTACTGGCAAACCTCCCTTCTTTAGATAGAAACATTTAGACCATTAACATACCCCAAGACCAAAATCGAGGACAAAGTGTGAAGTCTGCTATTAGTTTGCCAATACTTAACATAAAAGCTTTTGCCTAAAACAAACTAAGAACAAAAGAATCATGACAATATATAGCTGTACTCAATATAAGATAGAATCTACAACTACATCTGCAACAACCAAAACCAAGGCACCCTCAGAACCTAAAGCCAGATGTCCAGGGAATAAAAACAACGAATATAGGACACAGGAACTTGCATAATCCATTCATTGCAAAGGCAACCTTTTGTGGTGGAAGAAGTTATCAAATCACAGAAAGGAGATGCAATAAACTAATGGAAATACTTGGCACATGGGGTCTGTGTACACGGATCCCTCACATGAACAGTACATATAACCAGTAAATGCACTGTTCACATTAGGGGTCTGTGCAAATCAAAACCCTTAAACTAAATAAAATAACAAATCAACTCAATAACTCCATAACCCATAATCTACTATTTGTTAGAGACTAACATTCTCCTCTATTTCAGTAAAAGAAGGAACAAAAAATAACTGGAAATGATTACATGATCCCATAACATAAACGGTCAGATTGAAATAGTTGAGGAACCACTGATCTCTTTTCTTTGCCCTTCTCTATTTAGCAAGGGTAAGAACAGAGTGTCATGATAGAATAATTTGGAGTCTAGCAGAAGAATCATTCTCGGGCAAGTCCCTTTATGCTGCTATGAACCACCACCACATTTATTGAATGAATATTTGATGTGCTAAAATACCCTTTTGTTTATGAGTAATATAAAATTTTATAAAAACTATTAAATAGGCATAGCCCAAGTACATAGGAAGTATACAACAGCGAACACCTAATTAAAAGTTAGGAGCTAGAAAGTGATACAAGAAAATCATGTAAGCTGGCTCCATTGTAAACACTGGCAGAAGCCCAAAGAAAGAAAGTATGGAAGATGAAACTTCTAAGCTCAACCCAAGAACGTTCCCTATCTTCAGAGCTTTGACCACTCCTTTCAAACCAAAGATACCACATGATACATAAAGGAATCATTCTCCTCGCATCCGCAATATCGGAATTTCCCTGAATCTCTTGCCAACAAGCAAACAATTCTACCGCCCTTTTAAGGATCACCCATGCATTTCCAATCCTGTTAAAATCTCCACCCATAACATCCTTGCCACATCACAGTGAAGTAAAAGATAATCTACAGACTCACCACTCTTCTTACACATGTAGAACCAATCCATCATGACGAGTCCACACTTTCTCAAGTTGTCCATAGTCAATATTTTCCCATGAGATGTAGTCCAACCAATGAAAGCAATTTTAGCCGGCACCTAACTTTTCCAAATGCACTTCCAAAAAAACGAAATATGATTTTGACATGACAAAGCCTTGTACAAAGATCGCACAGTGAACTTCCTATTCCCAGTATTCATTCGTAGCATCCCGTACACCTCAATACTACAAATGTTTGAATCATACAATAAACTGAAAAGAACAGAAATAACTCCTATTTTCCAATCATGAGCAGCTCTATGAAAACAAATATTCTACTATGAGGATCCACTAGAGCTATCCAAAAGCTCTGACACTGATGCCTCCTGATCAAGAGCCATCTGGAAAAGAGAAGGAAACACAGTCTTGAGGGCTGAATTAGCACACCAAATATATGCCAAAATCTGACTCTAGATCCCTCGCCATCACAAAACTGATAAAACGAACAAAAACCTCCCATCCATTTCTAATATTATTCCACAAACCTACACCATGCGCAACCCTCACTTCATTGGAAAACCAAACCCCCACGAGCTCCCATATTCCGACTCAATAATAGCCATCCACAAAAACTCCCCTTCTTGATGGTACCTCAACCATTTCCCAAGAAGTGCCTTGTTAAAGATCCTCAAATTTCAATCCCCCAACCTTACACTTGAATTCGGAGTGCATACCTTATTCCACTCAACCAAGTGAAACTTGGTCTCCTCTCCAATTCCTCCCCACAAAAAAGCTCGAAATTTTTTCTCAATTCAATTAGCCACCCTAGTCGGCAAGGGAAATAGAGATAGGAAGTATGTGGGAAGATTAGAGACTGTACTCTTGATTAGTGTGGTTCTTCCCCCTTTTGACAAGTACAACCTTTTCCTTCCTGCCACATCTCCATCTTCTCCACTACCCCATCCCAAATAGCCTTAACCTTGGAAGAGGCCCCAAGAAGAAGACCTAGATATTTCATAGGCAATGAAGTTACCTTAGAACCGAAAATACTTGCTAAACTTCTAATGTTCTGGAGTTTGCCCATCGGCACCATCACAGACTTCCCTAAGTTCACCTTTAGGCCAGAGACAACTACAAAACAAATCAAAAGAGTCTTCATTGCCAAAAATGACTCGGATTTGTATCACAAAAAAGTAGTGTGCCATCTGCAAAAAGATGGGAAACATTAATAAAACCATTGTTAGTACTTCCCACTGAGAAGCTAGAGAGAAATCCCACATCAACCACAACCTCCAATCCTAACTAAACGCATCCATAATAATCACATAAATAGGGGCACCAAGTCCCCCCTTGTCTCAAACCACATGAGCAATTAAAAGAAACCAAAGGGTACCATTTACCAAGACAGAGAGCCAAAAAGTGGTAAACACAATGCTTAATCCACATACACCACCTCTCCCCAAAACCACACCCTCTCAAGCAAGTAAAAGAGAAAAGCCTAATTCACATGATCATAAGCCTTCTCCATACCTAGCTCACATAGAATGCCTAGCACTCCACTTCTCAATCCACTCCCCAAACATTCATTTGCTATAAGCACTGAGTCAAGAATTTGTCTCCCTTAACAAAGACTTTTGAGATTTTTGAAATTATCTTCTCCATAAAATTATCTTCTCCATATCCGTGCTTATATGATTAGCTAGTACCTTGGATATTATCTTATACACCCCATTCACAAGACTAATGGGACGAAAATCCTTCACAACCAAAGCCCCCGCCCTCTTTGGAAAGAGTGCAATGAATGTCGTATCAAGGCGTTTCTCGAACTTCCTAAAAGAAAAGAATTCATGGAAAACACTCATAACATCCTCCTTCACGATGTTCCAACACTCCTAAAAAGATTCCATGGAGAAGTCATCTGGACCAGGGAATTTAACTTTGGCCATCCTTCTCACCACACGATGCACCTCACCCTCGTCAAACAGTCTTTCTAACCAATTAGCACTTAGAATATCAATAGTCTCAAGAGCCAAAATATCAAGTTTTGGCCTCCACATAGGGGTGTAACCAGTTCGGTCCGGTTTTGGATAAATTTTGGAACCGAACCGATATACACCAGTTTTGAGTTTTGAAGAACCGATACCGCAACTATTACACCCCTAAGCCGATACTTCCGGTTTTACCAGTTCGGATCACCTTTTTCGGTTTTAATCATCTACCATTAAAAAAAAATCTGCCATAAATCAGAAGTTCATTAAAGTTTTTATAATATGAAATTATGCACATATTGATACCAGTTGACAAAAATTACACACAAAAAGAAGGATCAACCTAAAATGACTTTTTTTTATAAGTGTTCAAAAGACACCAAATAAATTGATATAAGGAATCAAAAGTACAGGAATTGAAACCACAAGTCAAAAGGGCAAAGTACCCTGTTTCTCGTTACATAGCACAAGAAAAAAAGCTTTTGGGTTCCTTATATCAATACACACAGAATAAAGATTAATAGAGAATACACAGAATTTGAAATAGAGAATACACAAATTAATAAAGAATACACAGAATACAAAAATACACAAAATAATGAATATCATAAAAAAAATTTAAAATTAAAGAAATGAAATCCATAAAGCAGCAGAGAAATCAAAGGATTATATTCATGACTTCTGCAAAGATTACAAATTTACAAGTAAATCGAAATGTAACACATGCTAAATTTGTAACCCTAAATCAAGTAAATTGAGATGTAATCCATCCTAAATCTGCAAATTCAATAAATATTAAAAACCCTAAATAAAATGAAGCAAATTGCAATGAATTGTCGCAATGAAATGAATCATTACCGAGAAATATAAAAACCCTAAATCTGTTCAATGTTCACACACCGATTACCGAGAGGTGAGAGGGTGTCGAGGACAAGTGGTTGTTGACGGCATGAGAGAGGGGTGGCGTGAGAGAGTTCTGACTGAGAGTGAGAGTGAATGGGAGAGACTGAGAATAGTGAGAACTGAGAAGTGAGGGGGTCGCAAGAGGGTGGGGGGGTAACTGTAACCCCCTAAAAACGACGCCGTTTTAATTAGTTGGGGCTGATTTATATCCTAAAACCCATGAAACGACGCCGTTTCATGGGTCCACTGGGTCCATATATATAAACGACGCCGTTGGGACTATATATGGTATCTATATATATTACATAGTATATATAAAATATATATAGCATATATATACTATATATAGTATATATTATATATATATACTAATACTATATATTAGACTATTTTTTTTATAAGTACTACATAATATGTAATATATAGTTATTTATATATATATATAATACTAATACTAATAGCTATTTAACTACACATACATTAGTGTCTAACTTATTTATAATTTATGTATGTTAGTGATAACATGCTAGTGATAATATATTAGTGTCGAACTTATTTATATATTTGATTATATATGTTAGTGATTGTAATTAATATGCTCATGGTTACATATATGCTAATAATATATTATATGATGGTTACATACACTTTTTATATAAGTGCATATGATCAAATGATTCAAATGTATAGAAATGTATTTATGAAAAATAATATATATTATAATTTCTTATCCCATAAAATGTATTTATCCTTGATATATATATATATATAGTTTATATTTATATTAATAAAATATATGATCAAACAAATGTTCATGTTTAAGATTAAAATTTTTAATGTTATATCAAATGTTATATTAATTTTATGTTATTTGATTATTATCAGTAATAAGATTTTAAAATTTAGTCTTATATTAATTAGCAATTTAGCATATAATATAAAATTATTTTATATATAATTATATGTATTATATATAAAAATCATATATAATAAAAAAATCATATAAAAACTAAATAAATATATATATACGAACCGGTCCGGTCTGGCGCAAGAAAAAGGGAAACCGGAACTAAACCAATTATGGCCGATTTTCCAAAGGATGAAACCGGTACCAGACCGAACTGGTTCGGAACCAAACCGAATCAACTGGTTCGGGCCGGTGCAACGGTTTACCGGTTTTTATTTTCACCCCTACCTCCACGTATACCATTTCGTATGGAGTCTCTCATAATGGTGAACAACATGGTCCTTGATCTCAGAATGGTCATTGAGAACATGACCTTGAGAATGAAGCATCTCAATGGCATTGTTCCTACGATGAAAATTGGCCACCCAATGAAAAAACTTTGTACATCTATATCCTTTCAACAAAAGAGACCGAGATTTTTGCCTCCACAAGATCTCCCCCATCAAAATCAGCTTTTCAAGTTTGATAGCCATGAAACTTTTCCTCCACGACGACTCCAACAAAGCCCTTATTATGGGTGTAAGACTATCGGTCCGAACTGGAAAAACCGACCGGACCAAATGGTTCGGTCTGGACTGGACCAATAGTCTTATTGGTTGGTCTCAAGGTGTGGTTTTTGTGGACCAGACCAGACCGAGACTGACCGAATGTATATATATTTTTAAATATTTTATATCTATATAATATATAGATATTCATTGACCATATATAAAATGTTAAAGAGATCACTTCATTTTAATTTTATTAATTTAATTAATTTTTTGTATTAATTTTTGTCAAAAAAAAGAAAAAAGAGGAAAAAAATGTTCATGGACCAAATCGGACCGAATGGACCAATCGGACCAGTAGCTAATGGTCTGGTCCGACAAAAATGATGGACTGCCCTACCCTCCAAACTTTGCATTTTTTTTTTATATGTAAAAATATTATATATATATATATATCAATAGGAGTAACCAAGTATACTGGACGTATACAAGAAAAACACCTAGCCCATACAAAAAAGCCTATAATGACCCAAAAGCCCATAAAAACCAACCCAAAACACACCAAATCCGAATTGAAAAACTATCATTACACCTCCCCAACCCCTTTCCGTAGATTCCTTAAAACAAATCCTCAACCTGAACATCACAAAGCCCTCCCTTTACCCTTCTCTCGACTTGAGCTACCTCCCTTAGCATCGTAGTTAATTGCCCATGAAAGATTATTCAACTCCCTGCTTTTCTTAAACTTAGATTTGGTTTCAAGTGCTTGGCTCGTCTCGATTGCAGTGAGTAGTGTTTTAAATTGGTCTTCATATTCTCCATGTTCTCCATATGAAAGTCCCAGGGTTTGTAGAAACTCGTTATCTTTATTCAGAATCCAATCCAATGTTGAACCCGCTATATCATTGATCATAGGAAGAGAAACCAGGGGAACAACATTATCCCCCAAGCACAATACCCGACTGCACTCCCGGCTCTAAACCTTCCCCCACACGAGGCACCAACGACAATTCTAAACCTTCCCCCACACGAGGCACCAATGACAAATCCTTCTCGCCAAATGGTTGCTCGACATAAATATGGTTGTTGTCCCCTCCATCTGTTACCATTGCAATTCCTCCTCTCCATCAACACTGTGTATTTGCTCTACCTCTCGACGATCCTTGTCGTACTGCTTCCTCAAGAAGGGAAGCATTACTTTCTGTTGCCCCGTTTGCATCTTCTACAAGAGGCTCGACTGTATCTTCCAAAATACTCGAGACCTTGGAGGGACCCCTGTCTTCAACTACAAATGAACTCTGGACAAAAGGACCAACTCCATCTGCAACTGGTGCCTGAGACCCTACAGCTCCCTCAGAAGGCATAGTGACACTGGCATGAAAAAAGATGCCAGCGTCCAATGATCCTATCGTTGACACACCCTTTGCCTGCACACTTGATAGCACATTTGTACCCACAACTAGGTCCAGCCCCTTATCCACTTTAATCATTAGATCTCTTAGATAATCTATAACTCCCTTCAATTGGGATTTGACATCCCACAAGACTCCCTCCAACTCTCTCAATGTCACCTGAGGTCTTTTGTCTCCTACAAGTGCATTGCCTTTCTTTCTACCGCTGAGCTGATCTCAGCCTGACTACCCGCCAGTGACCTCAACACCACTGCGTAAGAAGCACCTTTGATTGAGGAAGGCCTTCCCACTGCTTTTCCATCACCAAACTCCTCATGTCTAGTAGTGGCTTTGGATTCAGTGACACTTAGAATGGACTGCAGAAAGCCTTTCCATCAAATGCCATTTGCGCCCTCCGGAATCACCAATAACCCTTTCCTCCTTCCATTCGAAATTTAGAGAGCTGCAAAAAACTACCCCTTGCATTAACATGATGTTGAATGCTAAAAACTCCATTACCCATCCTTGGCTCTCTGAAGAAACCTTCATGGCAGTTAAGTTCTAAACAATCCTCAATCCCCTTAGCCACCCATGAAGCTGTCGTACCCCTAGATACATGAACTTAACTATCCTTTTTCTACGTTCAGAAATACGAAAGATATTTCCTCCCTCTTTTGTAAAAATGAAAGTTTTTTATTCAATTTTCAACCACCTCTCTCCTTCCAACTGGGACGAAACCGCATCGTGCTTCATCGTCATTGTCAAAACCCACTACCCCCTATTGTTCCCGCTTCATCCACTTAAAGTAAAAAAAAACACAGATCTGAAGGAGGCCCTGAGTTAACGGATTTTTTTGCAAAAAACCCTAAGTTAACGGAGAAAACTACCAGTCGCCGGAGGATAACCGACGTCGAAGGCCCACAAAATGGTCGCCGGAGTCCATCGAAGCAGTCTGTATCGGTGGCTAGTGGAAAGGCTCGAATCACAGTTTGCCGGAGGAGGTAACGGAAGAGTAGCAGAAAAATCCCAATCGCTAGAGAAGGATCGACATTGAAGACCCCACAACGGAGTCGTCTGGGTCAATCAATCACATCTATGACAGAATCAAAGTGCACGGCGGCCGACGCCGTCAAAGAAGAACACAGAAAGAGTTTTTCGGCAAGGTACCACTCCGACGGCCCTCAGCGAGGATGCCGGGGCCCGTCAACCTCGTCTGTGACTGCGGTATCCCTCGCCGAACGATGGTGGGTGGGGGTGGTGGCAGGAAGTAGGGTTAGGGTTTCTCTCAACTCACTGGCCACACACGGGTTAAGGCTTCGTACGAAGAGAACTACATCACAATTCAAGAAAACAAAGGCATGGACCCTTGCATTTCTTTGAAGAGGGACTTCCTTTGACTACCAACATTTCCAAAAACGTCCACATTCCACTTCTTCAAATCATTCTTTGAGGCTTTAAGCTTGCATGCCAATATAAAAAACCTAGAGTGCCAATAAACTAATAAGAAGACCGCCATTGTCTCGCCATATCCACAAAACCATCAACTTTTAACCACATTTTCAAACTTGAAGTACCTGCGCCCCCATGAATACCCCAAACAATCCAACATAATGGGAAAATGATCCGACCATACCCAAGGCAATCTCTTCTGACAATACTCTGCAAATGGGCCTCCCAAGGAGATACAGGAAATTTGTCCAACTTTGACCATGCCCGGTTGTTAGACCGTGTGAAAGCACCCCTAACCATGTGCATTGCCACCAAGCCTTATCATCCTCCCACTCAATTGTCTAGTCCACCATCACTACTCTCCACAGACTTTTACGACAGGTTTGGTGCAAGGATTAGAGCTTGTAATATAATTGCTATTCCATTTGTTTGGAAACTCTATTATTTCTAGGGATAGCTATACATAATATCCATATTGAGTATAGAATCATGGTGAATGGGATCTCACACTGCCTAGGAAGGAGAACTTTTTGCGATTTATAATGATTCCAAGAGATTCAAATTGAAATATTGATCAATCTTTCTAAATACAAACCCAGATGTGGCTTAGCTTTCCTTGGATTGTTACACCACTCCATTCAAATAACTTTCTCGATGGAAACGGCACACTGATCAATATTCACATAAAAGCACTCTCATCACTAACCGTTAAGTTGGCTCTCACTCCTACTGCCATCAACGACGTAGAATTTCTTCCAACCTCTTCAATGTATTGGATTACACACCCCCCTTCTCTTGTACACACCACCCCCATTTCCTCTTGCAAAACTTTTTCCCAGTTTTTGACTCGAGCATAAGGCATTTTCAACTATCAATCTCTCTCCATTTTGAAACCCCAAGGGTGCCATAGTGGCCTTGGGGTAAACAGTATAAGCCTAACATCCTACGTTTGAAACTTCACATTCACACTCTTGGCGCTATCAGACTAAGGGAATGTTCCCTTGAATTACACGAGATGCACTTACGGAAAACTCCTTGTTGAGGGCATGTGCACCTCTATGGGATTAATCAGGACTTCATCTTGGACACTAGTGCCAATAAAAAAGTCTCTCCATTTTGTTCAAGGTTGTTGATCCTGAATGAAGTTGATGCGTACCTCAACCTCTCTCTTTGATTTCACTTTCATGCTTTAATCCCTACTTTAGTTCTAAAAAATAGTTCTTAATCTAAAAAGAATTGTGAAATTCAGCTAAATTTGTCATATTTTTTCATATTACTTTGCTTCCATTATATCAATCATCCTAATTTCAAATACCCACATCACAAAATTTTTATGAAGTCGTTTACCACTAACTAGTCAACATTGATATAATTTTTAGGATGGTTTCTAAGTTATGCCTCCATATGCAATCAAGGGAGTAAAGTTGAAGTTCCAGTCCTTATTTTCACTTGATCCTATTTTATGAACAATCGTATGGACAAAGAAATATTGAGCTATCACAATTAAATATTACAGAATGTCAAGTGTCAAAGATGTTGTATCCAACAGTGAAATATATAATCTGGGTTTTCCAGTATTACAACCAAACTAGTGAATAAAAATACCTATTCCAATCAATTCCCTTACATTTTTACTAATAACTATTACCTTTCCCAATGGTTTATTCATTGTACATGCCATGCATGCCCTTACTTGACAATAGTTAATACCCCACTATCAGATCGAAGCATGGCATCATTTGCCCTACTCTGCCATTAGATCAATCAAAGGCATGCCCAAGTCACTATTTGGGATATTGTTTTTTGATAAGTAACTCTTTGGGATATCACTCTACCATTCCAACTACAAGTGTTATTCGCAACGTGTAAGGAGAGTGAGGAGGTGTTCAATACGGTTTTATGAGTTAAATGTTTGGTGGATTTGCTGGGTGGGGGGACATGGATGAGTCCAAGGATGAAGGAGTATGCAGTGGCAATGATGTTGAATCTAGTAAGGCTTGGAGGGGAAAGGAAAGGGAGGGAGGTGAGGGAAATGGTGCTCCTAGTGTTGGAGAAAGTGCTAGGCACGCTTGAATGCAAATGCAATCTAGAGTCTAGGCGCAAAGTGCAGAGTGCAAAGTGGCACAAAGTGCAGAGTGTAAAGCGGCACAAAGTGCAGAGTGCAAAGTGGCGCAAGTGCAAGTCTACTTGAAGTAAAGCACACATTTTAAAAAATGATGTAACAAAAAAATCCTTCAACTAGAAAAAAGGCTTAATAAGATGATAATACATTTAGCATACTAACCCATTTAATTTTAATATTATGAAGCACGATAATCAAGTAATCAACTAACTACATATAATAAAATGTTAGAGGACATGGTTGTAATAAGTGTAACTTGTGAAGGTATAACTGCCAATTGTATGTGGTATATATATTGTTGTAAATAAATGAATGAAAAAAGGGTTTCCCTCCATGAATATCTACATGGTATCAGAGCAATGAGTAGTCAGTTGGTGGTAAGTGGTGTACAGTGGTTCAGCTAGGAGCAACCGAAATCAAGCTCACTGTTGCCTGAGCTCGCAAGTGTTTTATGGTGTCCTATCTGATTTGTTATCGCCAGATTGAGCTCACAAGTGTTTTCTGCTGCCAAATCTGAGTTTATTGTCATCCTCTGTGCATCCCGGTGACTTCTCTCTTCGTTGTCATTGGCCGGAAGGAGTTTCAAGTGGTCTCTCGTGAGTTTCTGACATCATCTCCGATACTGGGCACCAGGGTTGAACTCGTTGTCGTCTTCTATGCATCCCAGCGAGTTTCTGATTGTCATCGACTGCTGGAAGGGCTCTCTGTCGCCGACAACGTCAAAGCTTTGGAGTGTTTGGTTGTAGGTATAACCCAGACTACTTATTCTCGTTTAGGATAACCTAAACCGTGTTTAAGAACAGCAACTGGCTGCTACGGTTCAGGCCCAATACCGACTGATTTAGACCCAATACCGTCCGATACAGGCCGTTACAAAATCGATACAGGCCGATACAGAACTGCTACCGGGAGATACAAGCCCGATACAGGCCAGTTCTGAGCCTATACGTGACTGTTTCAGCCGATACAGATTGATTTAGACCGATATAGAGCCGAAATTTAGTTTTTCATGTTGATTTTTCGGTTGAATTGTGACTTTTTCCTGTGTCCATGGCAACTAAAATTGAGCCACAGTCGCCTGAAGTCACTCGACATGGGGGACGTGATGCCAAAGGTAATCGCAATCGAGGTCGAGAATCTCGTAAGTGCACCCATTGTGGTCGCACTAACCACTTGGTGAACTATTGTTGGATCTACATGGTAGACCATCCAGGTCCGCTAATCAAGCCATTTGCCAAGATGTTATATCACAGTCACCGAGCTACAACCCAACTCCAGATATGATTAGCATATCAAAAGATGAGTATGATCAGCTTTTGAGTTGCACACGGGCTTTCATCTTCCGCAGCTACTCTTGCCCACTCAGGTACAACGTCCACATGTCTTATCTCATCCACCCAAGATCCATGGATCATTGATGCAGGAGCTAATGAACATCTGACCGGATGTCCTCTGTCTTATCGAAGTTAGATATTGTGACATCTCCAAAAAGTGTTACTCTTGCTAATGGCTCCCTTGCTAAAGTTATGGGCATTGGATCCACTAAGCTCATTGACTCTGTATCCTTGTCATTTGTTCTATATGCTCACAGTTTTCCCTTTAGTTTGATGTCTATTAGTAAGATTACTCTAAGTCTTCAATGTTCAGTGACCTTTTATCCCTCTTCATGTATCTCTCAGGATCTCAAGACGAGAAACAAGATTGGTACGGGGCATGAAGCTGGTGGTTTGTATTATCTTGATATTAACCAACCACCCACTCGAGCCCTTACATCCTCCACATCATCTTCTTATGAATGGCACTGTCACCTTGGTTACCCCCTCTCTTTTGTCTCCCTTTCCTTGTGAAGCTTGTCAACTTAGTAAACATCATCGTGTCTTTTGTACCTCGAGTTGATAAACAAGCATCGAGTCTTTTTGAATTGGTCCACTCTGATATATGAGGACCAATCAATATTGAATCAAACAAGTTTTAGTATTTTGTCACATTTGTTGATGACTACTCTCATGTGACATGGGTGTTTCTAATGAACGCAAGATCTGACCTTTTTTTCATATTCAAAGTGTTTTGGAAAAAAATTAAAACTAAATTTAACAAAAAAGTTCAAGTATTGCGTTATGATAATGCTAGCGAATATCAATCTAGTGTCTTTGCTACTTGCTTGAGTAATAAAGGAATTGTTCATCATATTTCATATTCCTATACACCCCAATAGAATGGGGTGACTGAACGCAAAAATCATCATTTGTTAGATGTAACCCGAGCTCTTTTATTACACATGCATGTTCCTAAACGTTTTTGGAGTGATGGTGTTACTGCTTGTCACCTTAATAATTGTATGCCTTCATCAGTTCTTGATAGTTCCTCTCCTTTCTTCATTTTGTTCACTTCATCTCCGCCATTTTCTCTCCCTCCAAAAATCTTTGGGTATGTTTGTTATGTTCATAACCTTGGCCTAGGCTTTGATAAGCTTGATCCACGTTCTACCAAGTGTTTTTTTGTTCGTTATTCCTGGACTCAAAAAGAATATTGATGCTATAGTCCTATTCAAAGACGCTATTTCATGAGTGTTGATGTTACCTTCTTTGAGTCCATACCCTATTTCTTGGACACATCTTCAAGTGTTGAGTGCGATCCTATACCATTACATACTCTTACACTTTCTCCTTCATACTCACCCAATCTTACGCAACCTTCCTTAGTGACTTTCCCAGTTCCTTTACAGGTTTACTCACATCGCTTGCAGCCGCTGGCTCCCATGGCTCCACCAACCGTGTCTCCATCTTCAAATTCTGAGTTACCTAGTACTTCAGACTCTTCACCTATTGCTCTCCGCAAAGGTACTCGTTCTTGTATTACTTTTTTTATAAGTATACTCGTTCTTGTATTACTCAACATCCGATTAGCCAATTTGTCTCATATCATGCCTTATCTCCTTCATTTTCATGTTTTAGTTCTCAACTTTCAAAACTTTCTATTCCTAAGACAGTTTAGGATGCTTTATCTGCTGATCTGAGATAGAGGACGGCTATGAAAAATGAAATGGATGCTCTTCACCATAATGGGACATAGGATCTTGTTCCACTACCACCTGGTAAACCACCTGTTAGCTGTAAATAGGTACTTACAATCAAATTTCATCCTGATAGTTCTGTGGAACATCTGAAAGCCCACTTGATTGCTAAGGGTTACACAAACATATGACAATGATTACAGGGAGACTTTCTTCCCAGTTGCCAAAATCTTATCTATTCAAACGTTGATCTCTCTTGCTGCTAATTTAGACTGGTCCTTATTTCAGCTATGCATTTTTATGGAGCAACCACCTGGGTTTTTTGCTCAGGGAGAGTATCAGGGCACTGTATGCAAGTTAAAAAATGCATTATATGATTTGAAACAATCTCCTCGAGCATGGTTTGGGAGGTTTTCTGATGCTTACTGGCATTTGGTCTTTATAGATGCCAAACAAACCATTTGGTATTTCACTTACATAGTGATACAGGTCACATTTTGTTGGTTGTATATGTGGATGACATTGTAATTATTGGAAATGACTCTGCTGGAATTGCTAGGCTGAAACAGTCTTTACATGATCAGTTTCAGATAAAATACTTGGGTAAGCATAGATATTTTCTTGGAATTGAAGTTAGTAGATCTAAAAAGGGTATAAACATATCTCAGAGGAAATATGTACTTGACCTTATGGAAGAAACTGGCATGTTGGGTGCATGAACTATTGACACTCCTATATATGGACCCAAATCGTAAATTTTTGAAAGAGGAAGAGGAGTTGTTTAGAGATCCATGCATGTATCAAAGACTTGTTGGGAAATTGAATTATCTCACTATCACCAGACCAGACATCTCTTATGCAGTTACTGTACTGAGTCAATTTTTACAAGAAAAAGTCTACTCCAAAGCCGGTCTACTCTTCTACTCCACACACCAGCTGACATAGCAAACCGGATTTAAATCAAAACAGTCTAGTCTTGTCGAACCCACTTCCCTCTCCTCGTGTTTCCTCCCCAGTTTTACAAACACAACAGCTCTCTCTCTCTAGCTTTCTCTCTCTCTCTCTCTCGTTCTTTCATCTGCAGATTCTTAATGATATAAAAAAAAATTTATAATTAGTTTTGCTCCCTTCAAAACAAGAAAAATGGAGATAAACGGCCACCAATGGGTTCTTCTCCGAAAAAAAAGAGCTCATTTTCCATTAAAAAAAATCTCCAAGTATAATGTTAAGATGTGATTCTTTCTTTTGATGCGATTCTTGCCCTTGATTTGGAGATGAACTTTCACAATTTTGAATGGGTAAAACGCACGTCTTCACATTTTTGAATGCGATTCTTCATCTAGGATGATTCGCAATTTGGGAGTTGGGGCTAGGTAAAGTGTAGGGGAAATTTCAACAAGTAAAACGCAAGTCTTGAAAAAAAAAAAAAAAAAAAGAAATCCACCTCAGCCAGGTGTGTGGTGTTGGAAAAATAAAGGCCTGAGAATAGAATTACTCTTTTAACAAACGCCCAGGGTCTCACATTTGGATGTTGTAATTTATATTCTTCGTTATCTTAAGAAAGCTTTTGGCCTTGAATTGTTGTATCGACCAAATGGACATCTTAGGGTTGAAGCCTTTTCAGATGTTAATTGGGCAGGATGCCCTTCAGATAGAAAATCTACTACTGGATATTGTACCTTTGTGGAAGGTAACTTAGTTACATAGAAGAGTAAGAAACAAGCAGTAGTAGCTCAGTCTAGTGCAAAAGCTGAATACAAGGCAATGGCTCACACTACTAGAGAGCTGGCATGGTTGCAACACTTCCTTCAAGAGATTGGGTTCCTGGCTCCTGTCCCTCTTTAGTTATTTTGTGATAATCAAGATGCAGTGCATATTATCTTTAATCCTATGTTTCATGAGATGACTAAACACATAGAGATTGGTTGTCACTTCATTCAAGATAAGATACTAAGTGATGACATTTCTACACCTTTTGTGAAGTCTGCAGATCAACTCGTAGATATGTTTACTAAGTCATTGTATTGTAGTCAGTTAAAACTTATTTGTTTCAAACTAGGTTTATATGATATATATGCCCCAGCTTGAGGGGGAGTGTTAAAAGACATGATTGTAATAAGTGTAACTTGTGAGGGTATAACCATCAATTGTATGTAGTATATATATTGTTGTAAATCAATTAATGAAAAAAAGGGATTCCCTCAATGAATGTCTACATAAAACATAGCAATTTATATAATTGACATGCTTTATGCAATACCCATACTGACAGATGAGAGAATGTGGTGTATGGTATCCCCCATTGCTTGGGAGGGAGAAGTTCTTACTCTTTATAATGATTTTAATGGGGTTGCAATTGTACCATTGACTAGTCCATTTAAAGTAGGCCCAAATGTGGCTTGGACCTCCATTGGGATGTGCCATAAATGGTATCAAAGCCTATCCCAACCAAACATGTGGGACTTGAGCCATGTCATCTATGATTGAATGACCCGACGAGGACGTCGAGAACTTAAGTGGGGAGTTTGTTGTATCCCATACTGATTGACGAGCGTAGGTAGTGTATGAGATCCTACATTACTTAGAAGGGAGAAGTCCGTGCTCTTTATAATGATTTCAATAAGGCTCCAATTGTAGTATTGACTAGTCCTTCTGGAGTAGGGACTAGAAGTAGCTTAGGCATTCCCTTAAGGCATTAGAAAAGATCTCAAATTCTATCCCAACCAAAATGTGGGACTTGAGCCGTGTCACCTACAATGGAATGGCCTAACGAGGTTGTCAGGAATTCAATGGGAGAAAATTGCGATACCCCATATTGACTGATGAGTGTAAGTAGTGTATTGGATCTTACATTGCTTGGAAATGATTAGTTCTTGCTCTTTAAAATGATTAATAGGGCTCTAATTATACCGTTGACTAGTCCTTTTAGAGTAAGGCTCCAATTGTACCAAATGAGTGGCATGTCATCCATAGAGTTGGCCTTGGGAGGAGGAAGAAGCTAGCTCGAGACGCTTGGCTCGATGGTGGTTTTCAGTGGGCCAAAGATGGGCCTAATCGAGTGAGCTTCAATTTGGGGTACAGAAAGGGTTTCATTTAGGGTTTTGGTTGGATCAAGTCCAAATCAAAATTTTCTTGGCTCAAAATAATTAGCAAGATGTAAGATAGTGGTTAGGGGTATATAAGTGCATAATTGAGTGGTTAATAGCATGAGTAAGTGATTTATAAAGTGATTAAGTGAATCGACCACTTTAGGATTTGGAAACCAAGTCTAGGGTTTCAGCCAACACATAGGATTTACGGTTTTTGTTGGTTTTCAATGGTTTAGGGTTTCACTAGGGTCGAAACCCTTTTTTGGTTGACCAAATAGTGTTTTGATTGGTCAGAATAGTGTTTGGCATAAGAAGCATGATCACATGGCTTGATTTACCCTCCATTCCACCACACTTCATTCTCCATGTGACAAGTGTATTATTACTATTCAAATGAATGGTTAGGATCGTGCCATGTGTCCACCAACCAAAAAGTAATCCTACTAATTCTGAGTGGAATTGTACAATCAACATGGCGTTTTGAAAATTGCTCGAATTGGTTGCCACGTGGCGCTATCCCGGGTATTACTATTCACCAAAAAAATAAATAAATAAAAAGACCCTCTCAATTACTATTCATCCGAAAAGCAGGAAACATATTATTGCACTGTAAAATCCTAAATATTCATATGAGACTAATGGTGCAATTCGTTTCGTCAGCTTGTACTCCTAAGTGCCTTAAATAAATAAAAAGGCAACCCTATCAACAAAGTGGGTCAGGATTTGACTATGTTGACAGACTAAAACCAAATCGATCACTCTATTCATGAAATCTTTCGGGATTTCACGACGTTGTCTAAGGTTGACAGAAATTCATCCATTGAATTTCTTTTGGGTCGTTATAGTTTGTGTCAAAATAATCCCATGAATTAGGGGCCAAAACCAAACCTGGTGAAAAGAACTCTCCCAACTTCCTAATTGATCTACTAAGGCTACGTTTAGTTGCAAGACTCAACTGAGCTCAGCTGAGCTCAGTCTAATTTTAAGTTGAGTCTAACACTCAAACACCCAACTCTCAAATCACTAAACTCATCTCAACTCAAAACATCTTTACAAGTGGGACCCACGACATTTTTCAACTTAACACATTTATATGTGGGACCCACAACCTTTTTCAACTTCCCATAAAAAGTACAAAACTCATCTTAACATCCAAATACACTTTTAAACTCAGTTTAGATGGGCTCTACATAACTCTCTCCACTATTCAACTCACTATTATTCATAAAGAGAAGAGCTGAGCTGAGCTCAACATCCAAACGCAGCCTAAATAATTAGATACATCCCCAATATTGCACCTACTTCATTTTAATCCTCCAAAGCAACGAAACATGGGGCTAACAAAGCATTTATATTATATCAAAGAATTATTTCGTCTACCTAGCCAACCAGTTCCATTGAGAACAATATAACACACTGACCGTGATCAACATAGAAAATTCCAGATATATTATATTCAGCGCCACAATGAACAGCTTTTGCCAATAACTACTAGCGAGTGGCATTTCACACAATGCAATAGTGACATAAACTCATCAACGACAATAACAATCAAACTCATTATAATCTATCTATAATGATCTTCGAACTGTTACCCACTATCATATTTTCAAACTTTGTAGGAGTCCTATTTTAAACTTACTTTCCCCATCTCCATTTTCTTACTGTTAATTATGATCAATACTATGTTAAATATCAGTAGATGATGGAAAGCTATATTTGGCATAGAATGATGATCGTTTCTCTTTACAATTGGCCGCTCCTATTCATCTAAAGAGTGAGTAGAATCAACCAATTACATCTTTGTAAAGAACTTCCTTCTTTTCTTTGTTCTGTATATTAAAAGTCTCTTGTCTCAATGAACTGACATGATGCATATGCTGCTCAATGGGTCTTGAACTCACGAAGCATCTTCCACCTGGTTCTTTTTTTTTTTTTATAGGTAAAATAAAAACCAACCGGGTCTTGTGGGGAGAAGAGGGATTATTTAATGCAGAATCATATACATAATCTTGTGTGGCAACAACTGACTATCTTTATCAAGACGAAATGCATCACATAAGAAATCACTCTCGTCTTTTCTTTTTATAAGTAAAGAAGTCACTCTAGTTATGACATGATAAACTTATCTCCATGATGGAATGCTTCTGCCTTATCAACTTTAGACAGCACTATAAATTAATATTCTACTTTTTTAGTAGCAATATACTATATAACAGTAACAACTAAAAAGACACCACAAAAAGTTTAAAAGTATTTATAGTAGAAACATAGCAAAAAATAGATAAAATAAATAAAACATCTTTTTGATAAGTAAATAAAACATAAGACACTGATTCTTACCTTCTCTTTCTTAAGCTTTATATTCTCCTCTTCTAGATGTGAGACTTTGCTCACTAGCTCGTTATGGTAAGCCTGTGCGGTCCCAAATGGTTCATCAATGAACAAGGGTAGCATAAACCAACATAAGTAATTTCAAAAAGGAAACAAGCACATAAGCCTACCTGTTTTCTAGCTCGTGAGCGTGCAGCCGATTCCCTGTTCTTGATTTTTCTCTTAAGCCTCCTGTCCAAAGTCTTCTCAAATGTATCTGAGGCAGTCCTTTTCCATCCAGGTGCTGTTGTATCGGATAACGAGCACGTTGAAGGGGATGATGACAAACCCATCTTTTGTGGAAAATTTTGAGGGGTCACTGCCTCAACAATATCCAACCCCATGGTAGGACCTACAAAAGCTTGGGCAAAAAGCCCTGCTTGTACAAGGAAGTCCTCTAAAGTCGTTTCCCCAAGTTTCATATTGCTATCCTGACCCTTTGGGCCTTCACCATACCTCTTGTTCCGCCCTTGTTGAATCTCTGTCCACACTTGATCAACCGTCTTCCCACTCAATGCCCGAGCCAATGTTGCACTAGCCTCACGTTGGAAGGAAGATGCTGAAGAGGAGTTGTCATTGTCCATTTCCATGGATTGATTTGCTTCAGCGGCCCACACTTTCTGCAGAAGCTCATCAAGGTTCATGCTACCCACTGGTTTCCCCATGTCCCCCAATTGGTTTTTTACTTCATTAAGGGTGAGGTTATACCATGAGCTCTGCCTTGTCAGTGGGGATGGTTGTAAATGAGGCTGTTGACCATTGCCTTGAGACCCCATTGTTTGAATCCCCATTAAACAAACTTCGAACAAGAGAAGCCTACTACTGCAACAGACATTAATATTTCTCAAAATTAGTAATGAGAATAAACTAGAAACCCTAGGGCAGTATTTGGGTGGCATTTTATTTCTCCCAAGTTTTTTTTACAGCTTAAAGAGCAAAAAGAAAATCTAGAAAAGGTTTGAAGATGAACAACAATTTACGTCCAAATTGCGCAAACACACATATACCGATCAAACGGATTCTAACAACCCCCTCATGCTTCATCTGGTGAATTGGTTAGCAAGCAAATTCACCAAATGTATTAGTATATCCAGCGTTTTTGAGCTAATTACAAACGGGAAAAAAAGATAGCAACAAATTTTCCCACCATTTTGCAATACAAATACAAGTAGAACCAAAATTCCTCAGGAATTATCTCAAAACTGAAAATGAAGATAAAAGAAATGAAAGAGGTGGACAAAAAAGATATACCAGGAGGATTGGGGTTAAATCCGCAAACCAGTCGTGAAAGGATTTTTCACCTTTTACATGAGGAATCCCCGCCTGGTATCTGTATTCCTCTATAACCTCTCTGACTCTATGTACGTACGCGTACGTACGTATGTGTGCAACGCAACACAGCACAACTGAGGAAGAGGAAGGGGGGAAGGGAGAAGGGAGAAGGGAGAAGGGGAAGCGAATGGAGGATTAAAAAAAAAAAAACAAGCAGAAGAAACGCCACGAAAATTGTTGGCTTTTCTTCGATCGGTTTCTGTGAATACCGTTTACGGTGGTTGCCTCGTTGCGGCCGGAGGCGCTCGCTGCTCCTTTATATATGGCATGTGCCTAACTTCCTAGCTGGGCCTGGGCCATGCTTTGACAATAAGTAGATACGAGCCTATCACCCTCGCATCGTATTTATATTGAATTTTATAATTCTAAATAATTTTTTATATATAATCACTTTCACAATTATTAAAAATATATATATCAAATATATATAAAATAAAAATAAATATATAAAAGAGTTTATTTTACCAATAAATATTTTATAATCAATTTATAATATTAATTTATAATATTTTATAATCAATTTAATTTATCTATTTATCTATTTCATATCTGGAATATACGCCTTTGATATCAAAGTCATTGGTAAATATATTGTTGTATTATATTTAAAACATCTTTTATATAACAATATTCTATTTAAAACATATTTTATATTGTTTATCTTTTATATTGCTATTTTAATTGCTGTTTAATTTTGAATATTTTATGATGGATAATTATTATGCTCATAATACTGGCTTTCATGATTTGTATGAGTTAAAATGTACAGAATATAATTTGAGACTTGATTTAGAAATCTTAATGGATAACATAAAAGATCTTAAAAGACAACAGCAATTGATGAGACAAGATTATACATTAATGATGATTAAATATCATATATATCAAAGTAGACAAGCAGCAATAGAATATCTAGAAGTTGGCTGCACCTTCTTAAGAAACGAAATTAAAAGTGTAAGAAATCATTTAAGGATTCTTGCTTTATAAAAAAAAAAATAAGAAATCACTGATACAGATTTTTACGAAGATAACCCATAACTAAAGAAAAAATAGTATATTGAGAAGCTTGTGTTAGTAAGCCATGAAAAATCGATGGTCAGCCCATTTATGCAGAAGGCTTTAAGAGTGGTCCCGGTAGTATTCCCTCAAGTTCTTAATCTACTTATTCCCCTTTGGATATAGGAAATCTTTACTTAAAAACATATTTCAATGAATTCTTTATTCAAACCTAAGGAACCCACTAATATTATTCCCACAGAACCTAATAACATCAACCAAGAAGATTACAATATAATAGATATAAAAAGAAACTTATAAGACTGGACAATTTCTAATGTTCCAAATCATCAAATATACAAACAGTCTACTTTTTCGAAACTATCATTTCTTACAAATTACACAATTAAAACAGTAGAAAAAATTATTAATTTAAATAATGATTATGAATCGTTACACCTATTAACAAAGGAAACAATTACTCGTCACAAAGAACAGAAATACTCTTTCATACATATTGGATTAGTACAAGTATCTATAAAACCACTTACTAGAAATGGATTAAACACATCAGTATTACTCTGTTTAAGAGATGGAAGGCATTATAATTTTCATGATTCTTTACTTGGAACGGTAGAATCAAGTTTGTTTGAAGGACCAGTTTATTTTAATTGTTATCTCAATTATTCCCTTTCATTATTTAATACCAACATCCTACATTCTTTAATATTAAATATTAAAACAAATGGTTATCATATGATGAAAGGATCACATCCTTTAACAGTAATTTAAAGGATCTACTATAAATTAATGAAAACAACATTATAATCACAAGCTCTTATTACCAGTCCAAAATGATATATATTACTATTACAATCGAGTACACAAAACTCTAGTATACAAATTCCTAAACAAATTAATTGGAATCAAATTACACTTCCAAATGAATGGCAATTAAAAAATATTATCTCATTACCTAAGATAGAAAATAACTCTAAAGACGATCTTAAATATATAGATCAAAAAGTAGACGGAACATTCCAAATAGCTTTTCAACATTTTAGAAGATCATTTTCACATTATTCTTCTCTAGCATCATCTAGTTATCAGACACCCAGATGTGCATTTACATCAATCTCTCGAAATAAATCTCAAAATTTTGATACTAGATCTCAGAATCTTGACACACAGATTCAGAGAATTATTCCTGAAAATATTATTGATACACCAGTATACACTATTAGCCATCCTGATAAAGCATACACCTCTCATAATACTGAAAAAGAACCTAAACCTTCTTTCCCAACGTACTCACAAGTAGTTGGAGATGATGCCCAAATATATACCCTGAATAAACAAGACTTTAAAATTAACAAAAAATATCTCAAACAAGATTATATGAAAGAGAAAAATAGTTACAAAAAAATAATATTTTTCTCAACTTTTACAAAATTAAAAAGAGATTATATTCAATAAAAATATTACGATAATTTAGAGAAAATACAGACTAATATACCTTTCTTTACATGGTTTGAGATATATAAATCCAATCGATTATCTACTATAAACAGGACTACTAACCAATGGATTAAAGGAGAAAATAATCAAACTATTTATGAGGAATACCCCATTTTTGAAGCTATCAAGTTCAATAAAAAAAATACTCAAATTTTGGCTTCACCAATAAAAAAAACATAATATTACAACTACTGATAAAAATATTGATAATATAATTCAATAAAACAATTATACCAATTTATATTTAAATACTATGGGTAAACAATTAGAAATAATTGAAACTCAAATATCCCTATAAAACCCACTATTAAAGAAGAAAAAGAACCCCTTTGTTTGTACCCCACAAGATTCCATCTCATTTAAAAACTACTTTTTTCAAAAGTAAAAATGATTTATTAGAACAAATCTCTAGTAAATTAGAAAAATTAACTATTAGTAATGCTGCGTCTACCTCAAAATAACATCATATTAATGTATTAAGTAAGACAGAATCATCTATATTATCTGACTATGAAATTAGTAATATTGAAAATCAATTTAAAAATCTAGATTTACAAATAAATAAGATTAGAGGAGATCATATTAATAGCTTTTCAGCTAGAGATTCTAAAACATCATATTTCCATTACTCGAAATTGGTATCCTAGGCCCACTCCGCCGGATATGCAATTCGAGGAAAGAGAATATATAGTAAGATCTGCTTTCGCGCCAGATGTATTATATAAATGAAATATAGATGGATTATCTGAATATGAAATATTAAATCATTTCCAAGAGATGATTATGGTTGCAAACGTCTATAAAAGTAATATAAAGACTGATCACCAAGTATCACACATTATTGTCACAGAGTTTACTGGCCAATTAAAAGGCTGGTGGGATCACTATCTTTCACATGAACAAATGTCACAAATATTAAATGTTTATAAATATGATGAAAACATGCAAATGATTAAAATTGAAAATGATTTACTCATAGACGATGTTGTAAACGCATTAATATATGCATTAAGTAAACACTTTGTTGGTGATCCTGTTCAATTCAAAGAAAGAACTAGTGATTTATTGATTAATTTAAAATACCCCCAATTATCTGATTTCCGTTGGTATAAAGATGTATTTCTAACTAAAGTTATGATCAGAAATAATTGCTAACAGCCATACTGGAAGGAAAAGTTCATAGCCGGACTTCCATATTACTTCGCTCAAAAGGTACAAGAATCATTATTAAGATCGGATGGTACTATTGATTTTCATAATCTCACATATGGTGATATAATAAGTAAAATTAATAAAACTGCATTAACTATGTGCAATGATTTAAGATTAAAAAAGTAAATGGAGAAAGAAAAGAAATTTCTAAAAAAGAATTAGATACCTTTTGTGAACAATTTGACTATTCTCCATTATTAATCCCTTCAAGAAGACATAAAAAAGGAAAAAAAGTTTACAAAAATCATTCTAATAAAAGACAAAAATACAAAAAATCCTATAAAAGGATAAAAGATAAACAAACATATAATAAGCTATTAAAAAGTCTTAAAAAGACTAATAAAAAGAAAAAATAAATTGTTTGTTATAAATGCGAAAAAGTTGGACATTATAAATCAAATTGTAAAGTCAAACAACAGATTAATGAATTAGATATATCCGAAGCATTAAAAGACAAATTATTAGATATTTTTATAATACATTCAAGCGAAGAGGAATATAGTTCCTCAGAAGAAGAAGAAATCTATCAATTAAAAGAATCAAGTTTTTCAAAACAATATTCTGATAATGAATCCGGAGAGGATGAAGTACAGATTTGGAATTGTCTAAATAAAGATAATTATATCTGTAACAAAACTATTAATGTACTTTTAAGACTAGAAGACATTATATTAGAATTAATAGACAAAATTAGTAACCCTTAGAAAGAAAAGATTACTTAGAAAAGTTAAAAGATACTTTTAGTAATCAAAATTCTTTAGTAACGACAGCCTCAACACCTTATAATTTTTCATAAATAATAGGAAGATTTAAAACCGACAAACAGAAAATTACGAAACAAGATATACAACAAATATTCAATGAGATAAAACAGGAGATTAAAAATTTAAAAACGTCAAATTTTAAACTAGAAGTCTCAAATGAACAATTATTGCAAGAAATTATACTATTAAAAATAGAGAAGAACGGAAATAATTTTCATAATAAAAAATATGAAAAAGAACAAGGAGAATGTTCAACTTTAGTTATAAAGGATGAAACGGATAGTTTCATTAATATCATTGAAAAGATAAATTTTCAAAAATGGTATGCTGAGGTAACAATTTCAATTAATCAAGAATTTTCTTTTACGACAATTACCCTCTTAGATACAGGAGCAGACTTAAATTGTATACAATAATGATTAATACCCTCTAAATATTTTGAAAAGACAAAAGAAACATTATCCCAAACTAATGGAACAAAATTAAATATAAATTATAAATTATTCAATGCACACATATGTAATAATAGAATTTTTTTTAAAACAACATTTATTTTAGTAAAAAATATTAATACTAAAGTAATATTAGGAAACCTTTTTCTTGCTCTACTTTATCATTTTCTCTGTAACAAAAGAATGAATTTTTACTAAAATATTTAGACAAGAAATCTAATTTAAATTCTTATTTCCTCTAGTATTAAAAGAAATTAAATTTTTAAGAGAAGTCTCGTTAACCAAAGAAATTAATTTTTTAATAAAAAATAGAATTAGAACGAAAGAAAATCAGATAAGTTTTTTAAAACAAGAATTAAAATATAAAAGAATCCAAGAACAACTAAAGGCCCCGTTATTAACCAAAAAAATTGAAAATTTTAAAACTATAATTGAAAATGAAGTATGCTCTAACCTACTTAATACTTTCTGAAACAGAAAACAGCATATAGTTGAATTACCCTATGAAAAAAAATTTCTGAGAAAAATATTCCAACCAAGACTAGACCTATCCAAATGAATAATGAATTATTAAAATACTGTAAAAAAGAAATTAAGGATTTCAGATCAAAATGATTAATAAGAAAAAGTAAATCATCATGGAGTTGTGCTGCTTTTTATGTTAAAAAACAGACAGAATTAGAAAGAGGAGCTCCTCGCCTAGTTAACAATTATAAACCTCTAAATAAAGTATTATAATGGATTAGATACCCAATTCCGAATAAAAAGGATTTATTATCTCGACTTTATAATGCTACAATATTTTCAAAATTTGATATGAAAAGTGAATAGCAAATTCAAATTGCTGAAAAAGACCGATATAAAACAGCATTTACAGTTCCTTTTGGACATTTTGAATGGAACGTTATGCCACTTGGATTAAAAAATATTCCTAGTGAATTCCAAAATATTATGAATGAGATATTTACCCATTTTACGCATTTTTCAATAGTTTATGTGGATAATGTATTAATATTTTCTTCATCTATTGAACAACATTGGAAACACTTAAATATTTTCTTTCAAATCATCAAACAAAATGGATTAGTAGTTTCATAACCTAAAATAAATTTATTTCAAGATAAAATTAGATTCATTGGACATGAGATTTATCAAACCGATATAAAACAGCATTTACAGTTCCTTTTGGACATTTTGAATGGAACGTTATGCCATTTGGATTAAAAAATGTTCCTAGTGAATTCCAAAATATTATGAATGAGATATTTATCCATTTTACTCATTTTTCGATAGTTTATGTAGATAATGTATTAATATTTTCTTCACCTATTGAACAACATTGGAAACGTTGAAATATTTTCGTTCAAATCATCAAATAAAATGGATTAGTAGTTTCATCACCTAAAATAAATTTATTTCAAGATAAAATTAGATTCCTTGGACATGAGATTTATCAAGGAACTATTACACTAATTAGCAGAGCTATAGAATTTGCTGATAAATTTCCAGATGAAATAAAAGATAAGAATTAATTACAGAGATTTCTAGGAAGTCTCAATTATGTTGCAGATTTCTATCAATCTCTCTGGCCATTATGTAAACCATTATTTAAAAGATTAAAAAAGAACACACCTCCTTGGACAGACAAACGTACTAATATTATAAGACAAATTAAGGCTTATGTTAAGAAATTACCATACTTAGGAATTCCATCTCCACATACCTTTAAAATCGTTGAAACAGATACCTCTGATCTTGGATATGGAGGAATTATGAAACAAAAATTATCAATTGATTTGGAACAAATTATTCGATTCCATTCAGGTGTTGGTTCCTGCCTAAAAGAATTATAGTACCATTAAAAAAGAAATTATAGTTATCGTATTATGTATTTCTAAATTTCAAAATGATTTGTTGAATCAAAAGTTTTTACTTAGAATAGATTGTAAATCAGCCAATGAAGTTTTGATTAAAGATGTTAAAAATATGGCTGCTAAACAAATATTTTCCAGATGGCAAGCTATATTAAGTATTTTTTATTTTAATATTGAATATATTAAGGGAGAATCTAATTCTCTTCCTAATTTTCTATACCGAGAATTCTTACAGGAAAAATCATGTCATCTTCAAAATCTAAAATAAAGTCTAAATCCTTATAAGCACGGCCACCATCTCCTCCTTATCCATCACCTTATCCCTCTGCAACTCCAAGACCATATACGGTATTGTGGTCATTACCGCAAAACATTAGACCCTCTTATAATTTATTTTCACCATTAGCTTCTCCAAAATTACCGACCTATTCTAAAGTTGTTTCTCCATCTTCCTCTTCTCCTTCCCAAATTATTAATCCTCTATTATTATCTCAACCTTTTTCATCTCCTATTATCATCAAATCTCATTGGCACCATGTATTTTCTATTGATTCTAAAATTCAACACATGTCTGACCTCCAGAAATTACTTAGTGCCTACCTTTCACCAGACTGACATTATGTTTCACAAAATATTAAAAAAACTCAGCATTTTTATGAATTCATATTAGTATATACCGACTCAATTATTCTCTCTGAAATTCATTATTTTCTACAAACTCAACATTCTCTACTTGCATCCCAATTATTGCTTTTCATAAAGTTACCATCAAACAGGTTCTCACTTTGGAACAATGGGAAAAAAATTCCTATCTAACAAGAAAGTTCTCTCATCCTGATGATCCTCCTTATTATGATTATTATGATTACCAGCAAGTATGGACAAAAATGTTTCTAAAACAAAATAAAAATCTGCGTCATTCATGGTTCCTTCATTTTGACAAATTACAAGAAATCACCACACTCCCAAAATGGTTCTCACTATGATGGGAATATTACGGACCTGAACCTCTTATTCTTCAAGAAAATCTCCGAAATTTCATTTCACAAATGGACAATCCATCAGCATTAAACCATTGTTCACCACTTTTGCTCTTCTTTCTCAAAACAAAATTAAATTGGATTATGAAATGGGAATATGTTATCAAACCTCATCCCTCTCTCAAAACCATCATGTTTCTAACCCGCCAAGTTTCCTTCAAATGGTGGGAAAAATACAATTTTGATCATGTATTAAAAATAGTTTCAAAAGTTACCAAAACTCCAGAAGTCCTAGTCCAACGAAGCAGATTTTAAGTACAATTAGCATTCATTACCAACAAGAAAGATTTGAAAAAATTAGCCGAAGCAATGTCACAAGTATCAGACAGTGACGATGAAGAGAAGAAGCACAACACCAAGTCAGATTATCTCCACTACAGCAACCCGCATTATCACCAGCTCATCAGGCATCTCCTTCTCAACAGGCCTCCCAGAGTAACCAAGCCGCCTCTCCCTCTCAAGATTACTCACCTTATCATCCAGTACATCTGATGGATTCTCAAGACCTATTTGAACTTGAATTAGCAAATTATGATCCTCAGAATATGTGACTCCAAAAGATTATTACTTTTCGATTAGTTAGCATGACAGACGGAAGTTATCAGGAATATTATCTCCCCAAAAGATTATTATTCATGACAGAGTATTGTCCAGCAAAACAACAAATATTTTTGTACATACAAGTTTACGTGTCCTGTACTGTATTTATTTTTAGCATCAGCTGATATTATTCTTGTTTTTAGTGTCGGCTGGTACTGTTCATGTATTATTAGACTTACTGTTTGAGTGTCTATATAAAGGGGTTCACGAGAAAAGAAGGACATTCAGAATTCATGATCTAAAATCCCTTCCTCTCTCGCTCAAACCTCTCTATTTCAGTCCTTCCTTCCCACTTCATCTCCCAATCTTTTTTCTAATGTCTTCAACCTTCAACTTCTTTGAGAATTAGTCTCCTTGTAAGTATTATATTTTTAAAGATTTTTTATGTTATCCGTTAAGATTTATAAATCAAGTCTCAAATTATATTCTGTACATTTTAACTCATACAAATCACGAAAGCCAGTATTATGAGCATAATAATTATCCATCATAAAATATTCAAAATTAAACAGCAATTAAAATAGCAATATAAAAGATAAACAATATAAAATATGTTTTAAATAGAATATTGTTATATAAAAGATGTTTTAAATAGAATACAACAATATATTTACCAATGGCTCTAAAACCAAAGGCGTATATTCCAGGTATAAAATAGATAAATAGATAAATTAATAAAAATGATAATAGGCGGTATAACCGACCATATGCATGAGGAAGTAAATAATATAGGAAAGATATATGAAATAAATTTCTTCAAACATAATACTTACAAGGAGACTAATTCTCAAATGAGTTGAAGGTTGAAGACATTAGGAAAAAGATTGGGAGATGAAGTGAGAAGGACGGACTGGAATAGAGAGGTTTGAGCGAGAGAGGAATGGATTTCAGATCAGGAATTCTGAATTCCCTTCTTTCCTCGTGAACCCCTTTATATAGACACTCAAACAGTAAGTTTAATAATATATGAACAGTACCAGCCGACACTAAAAACAAGAACAGTATCAGCTGACGCTAAAAATAAACATAGTACAGGACACGTAAACTTGTATGTACAAAAACATTTGTTGTTTTGCTGGACAATATTCTGTCATGAATAATAGTCTTCTGGGGAGATAATATTCCTGACAACTTTCGTCTGTCATGCTAACTAATCGAAAAGTAATAATCTTTTGGAGTCACATATTCTGAGGATCATAATTTGCTAATTCAAGTTCAAATGGGTCTTGAGAATCCATCAGATGTACTGGATGATAAGATGAGTAATCTTGAGAGGGAGAGGCAGCTTGATTACTCTGGGAGGCCTGTTGAGAAGGAGAGGCCTTATGAGCTAGTGATAATGCGGGTTGTGTAGTGGATATAATCTGGCTTGGTGTTGTGCTTCTTCTTCATTGTCACTGTCTGATACTTGTGACATTATTTCGGCTAATTTTTTCAAATCCTTCTTGTTGGAAATTGATGCTAATTATGCTTGAAATTTGTTTCGTTGGATTAGGACTTCTGGAGTTTTGGTAACTTTTGAAAACATTTTTAATACATGATCAAAATTGTATTTTTCCCACCATTTG
Organism: Juglans regia; assembly: GCF_001411555.2. Taxonomy (NCBI): domain Eukaryota; kingdom Viridiplantae; phylum Streptophyta; class Magnoliopsida; order Fagales; family Juglandaceae; genus Juglans; species Juglans regia. The sequence goes on from NC_049905.1 coordinate 13,550,539, forward strand.
ACGAAAACTTGGCGGGCTAGAAACATGATGGTTTTAAGAGAGGGATGAGGTTTGATAACATATTCTCATTTCATAATCCAATTTAATTTTGTTTTGAGAAAGAAGAGTAGAAGTGGTGAACAATGGTTTAATACTGGTGGATTGTTCATTTGTGAAATGAAATTTTGGAGACTTTCTTGAAGGGGAAGAGGAAGGAGAAGAGGTTCAAGTCCGTAATATTCCCACCATAATGAGAACCATTTCAAGAGTGTGGTGATTTCTTGTAATTTGTCAAAATGAAGGAACCATGAATGACGCAGATTTTTATTTTGTTTTAGAAATATTTTTGTCCATACTTACTGGTAATTATAGTAATCATAATAAAGAGGATCATAAGGATGAGAGAACTTTCTTGTTAAATAGGAATTTTTTTCCCATTGTTCCAAAGTGAGAACCTGTTTAATGGTGACTTTATGAAAAGCAATAATTGGGATGCAGGTGGAGTAGGTTGAGTTTGTAGAGAACAATGAATCTCAGAGAGAATAATTGAGTCAGTATCTACTAATATGAATTCATAAAAATAATAAGTTTTCTTAATATTTTGTGAAACATAATGCCAGTTTGGTAAAATGAATGCATCAAATAGTTTATGGGGGTCAGACATGTGTTGAATTTCAGATTTAACAGGAAAGACAGGGTGCTAATGAGATTTGATGATAATAGGAGATGAAGAAGGTTGAGATAATAATGGAAGATTAATAATTTGAGAAGGAGAAGAGGAAGATGGAGAAACAACTTTGGAATATGTCGATAATTTTGGAGAAGCTAATGGTGAAAATGAATTATAAAAGGGTCTAATGTTTTGCGATGGTGACCCCAATACCGTATATGGTCTTGGAGTTGCAGAGAGACAATGTGAAGGATAAGGAGGAGATGGTGGCCGCGCGTATAAGGATTTGGACTTTATTTTAGACTTTGAAGATGACATGATTTACTCTGTAAGAATTCTCGGGATAGAAAATCAGGAAGATAATTATATTCTCCCTTAATATGTTCAATATCAAAATAAAAAATACTTAATATAGCTTGCCATCTAACAAATATTTGCTTAGCAGCCAGGTTTTTAACATCTTTAATCAAAACTTCCTTGGCTGATTTACAATCTATTCTAAGTAAAAACTTTTGATTCAATAAATCATCTTGAAATTTAAAAATACATAATACGATAGCTAGAATTTCTTTTTTAATAGTACTATAATTCTTTTGGGCAGGATTCCAACATCCTGAATGGAATCGAACAATTTGTTCCAAATCAGTTAATAATTTTTGTTTCATAATTCCTCTATATCCAAGATCAGAGACATCTGTTTCAACGATTTTAAAGGTATGTGGAGATGAAATTCCTAAGCATGGTAATTTCTTAACATGAGCCTTAATTTGTTTTATAATATTAGTATGTTTGTCTGTCCGTCCAATGAGGTGAGTTCTTTTTTAATTTTTTAAATAATGGTTTACATAATGGCCTGAGAGATTGATAGAAATCTGCAACATAATTGAGACTTCCTAAAAATCTCTGTAATTGATTCTGGTCTTTTATTTCATCTGAAAATTTATCAGCAAATTTTATAGCTCTGCTAATTAGTGTAATAATTCCTTGATAAATCTCATGTCCAAGGAATCTAATTTTATCTTGAAATAATTTTATTTTAAGTGATGAAACTACTAATCTATTTTGTTTGATGATTTGAACGAAAGTATTTAAGGTTTCGTTTGGATGCTGAAAGCAGCTCAGATTAGTTCCTTTTTAAACTTCGTCTGCCATCCAAATGTACTTTTGAGCCGAGTTTCAAACCGTAACTCATTTCTACACTGTAGATGAAAGCGACATTTTTCTACTTTGCAGAGATTCCTGACTCGTCTGCCCATTTGAATTTCTTTTTTCATTCCATTACAACTCCTCTACTGTCTCTCCCTCTCTCTTTCCCGTCCTTCGTCCCCAACAATCCCAAAACTACCGGTTTAAAGAAAAAGTAATATAAAAAATAACAATAATCAAAGAATACGGACACTATTCACAATTCAAAAAAAAAAAAAACCGTATGGCAATTTTCCATGACCTGCATGGTCAAGGCTGGCGGCATTGGCTACAGTGCCAATGGAGCCAAATTAAAAACCGGAGTTTCTTGGCGCCAGATACGTGCAGTATTCCGTTTTTACTGTAACATAAACAGTATAAAATATTGGTGGGTCCCATTTATTTTACAACTTTTCATAAAAATATATCTAAAATCATCTTAACATCCAAATATTTTAAACTCACTTTAAGTGGACCCCACTAAACTCATTCAACAATCTCAACTCATTACTATTCATAAAAAAGTCAACTCATCTCAACTCCTTTCAACATCCAAACGCAACCTAAATGTTTCCAATGTTGTTTAATAGATGAAAAAAATATTAATACATCATCTATATAAACTATCGAAAAATGAGTAAAAAGGGTAAATATCTCATTCATAATATTTTGGAATTCACTATGAGCATTTTTTAATCCAAATAGCATAACGTTCCTTTCAAAATGTCTAAAAGGAATTGTAAATGCTGTTTTATATCGGTCTTTTCAGCAATTTGAATTTGCCAAAATCCACTTTTCATATCAAATTTTGAAAATACTGTAGCATTATAAAATCGAGATAATAAGTCTTTTTTATTGGGAATTGGATATCTAATCCATTGTAATACTTTATTTAGGGGTTTATAATTGATGACTAGGCGAGGAACTCTTCTTTCTAATTCTGCCTGTTTTTTAACATAAAAGGCAGCACAACTCCATGGTGATTTATTTTTTCTAATTAATCCTTTTGATCTTAAATCCTTAATTTCTTTTTTATAGTATTCTAATAATTCATTATTCATTTTGATAGGTCTAGCCTTGGTTGAAATATTTTTCTCAGAAAATATTTTTCATAGGGTAATTCAACTATATGATGTTTTCTGTTCCAGAAAGCATTAGGTAGGTTAGAGCATACTTCATTTTCAATTATAGTTTTAAAATTTTCAATTTTTTGTGTTAATAACGGGTCTTTTATTTGTTCTTGGATTCTTTTATATTGTAATTCTTGTTTTAAAAAATTTATCTGATTTTCTTTTGTTCTAATTCTATGTTTTGTTAAAAAATTAATTTCTTTGGTTAATGAGATTTCTCTTTAAAAGTTAATTTCTTTTGATACTGGAGGAAATAAGAATTTAAATTGGATTTCTTGTCCAAGTATTTTAGTAAAAATTCATTTTTCTGTTACAGAGAAATGATAAAGTAGAGCAAGCAAAAGGTTTCCTAATATTACTTTAGTATTAATATTTTTTACTAAAATAAATGTTATTTTAAAACAAATTCCATTATTACAGATGTGTGCATTGGATAATTTATAATTTATATTTAATTTTGTTCCATTAACTTGAGATAATGTTTCTTTTGTCTTTTCAAATTATTTAGAGGGTATTAATCATTATTGTATATAATTTAAGTCTGCTCCTGTATCTAAGAGGGCAATTGTCGTAAAAGAAAATTATTGGTTAATTGAAATTGTTACCTCAGCATACCATTTTTGAAAATTTATCTTTTCAAGGATATTAATGAAACTATCTGTTTCATCCTTTATAGCTAAAGTTGAACATTCTCCTTATTCTTTATCATATTCTTTATTATGAAAATTATTTCCGTTCTTCTCTATTTTTAATAGTATAATTTCTTATAATAATTGTTCATTTGAGACTTCTAGTTTAAGATTTGATGTTTTTAAATTTTTAATCTCCTATTTTATCTCATTGATTTCTTGTTGTATATCTTGTTTCATAATTTTCTATTTGTCGGTTTTAAATCTTCCTATTATTTCTGAAAAATTATAAGGTGTTGAGGATGTCGTTACTGAAGAATTTTGTTTACTAAAAATATCTTTTAACTTTTCTAAGTAATCTTTTCTTTCTTGAGGGTTACTAATTTTGTCTATTAATTCTAATATAATGTCTTCTTGCCTCGAAAGTACATTAATAGTTTTGTTACAGATATAATTATCTTTATTTAGACAATTATAAATCTGTACTTCATCCACTCCGGATTCATTATCAGAAGATTGTTTTGAAAAACTTGATTCTTTTAATTGATAGATTTCTTCTTCTTCTGAAGAACTATCTTCATTTTCGCTTGAATGTGTTATAAAATATCTAATAATTTGTCTTTTAATGCTTCGGATATATCTAATTCATTAATCTGTTGTTTGACTTTATAATTTGATTTATAATGTCCAACATTTTCACATTTATAACAAACAATCTATTTTTTCTTTTTATTAGTCTTTTTAAGACCTTTTAATGGCTTATTATATGTTTGTTTATCTTTTATCCTTTTATAGGGTTTTTTGTATTTTCGTCTTTTATTAGTATAATTTTTGTAAATTTTTTTTTTCTTTTTTTATGTCTTTTTGAAGGGACTAATAATGGAGTATAGCCAAATTGTTCACAAAATGTAACTAATTATTTTCTAGCAAATTTCTTTTCTTTCTCCATTTGCTTTTTTAATCTTAAATCATTGCACATAGTTAATGCAGTTCTATTAATTTTACTTATTATATCACCATATGTGAGATTATGAAAATCAATAGTACCATCTGATCTTAATAATGATTCTCGTACCTTTTGGGCGAAGTAATATGGAAGTCCGGCTATGAACTTTTCCTTCCAGTATGGCTGTTAGCAATCATTTCTGATCATAACTTTAGTTAGAAATACATTCTATACCAACGGAAATCAGATAATTGTGGGCATTTTAAATTAATCAATAAATCACTAGTTCTTAATTTGAATTGAACAGGATCACCAACAAAGTGTTTACTTAATGCATATATTAATGCGTTTACAGCATGTTCTATGGGTAAATCATTTTCAATTTTAATCATTTGCATGTTTTCATCATATTTATAAACATTTAATATTTATGACATTTGTTCATATGAAAGATAGTGATCCCATCAGCCTTTTAATTTGGCAGTAAACCCTGTGACAATAATGTGTGCTACTTGATGATCAGTCTTTCTATTATTTTTATAGACGTTGGCAACCATAATTATCTCTTGGAAATGATTTAATATTTCATACTCAGATAATCCATCTATATTTCATTCATATAATACATCTGGTGTGAAAGCAGATCTTTCTATATGTTCTCTTTCCTCGAATTGCATATCCGGCGGAATGGGTCTAGGATACCAATTTTGAGTAATGGAAACATGATGTTTAGAATCTCTAACTGAAAAGCTATTAACATGATCTCCTCTAATCTTATTTATTTGTAAATCTAGATTTTTAAATTGGTTTTCAATATTACTAATTTCAGAGTCAGATAATACAGGTGATTCTGTCTTACTTAATACATTAATAAGATGTTATTTTGAGGTAGACGCAGCATTACTAATAGTTAATTTTTCTAATTTACTAGAAATTTGTTCTAATAAATCATTTTTACTTTTGGAAAAAGTAGTTTTTAAATGAGATGAAATCTCATGGGGTACAAACAATGGGGTTTCTTTTTCTTCTTTAATAATGAGTTTTATAGGAGATATTTGAACTTCAATTCTTTCTAATTGTTTACCCATAGTTTTAAGATATAAATTGGTATAATTGTTTTGTCTAATTATATTATCAAGATTTTTATCAGTATTTGTAATATTATGATTTTTTATTGGTGAAACTAAAATTTGAGTATTTCTTTGATTGAACTTGATAGCTTCAAAAATGGGATATTCCTCATAAATAGTTTAGTTATTTTCTCCTTTAATCCATTGGTTAGTAGTCCTGTTTATAGTAGATAATCGATTGGATTTATATATTTCAAACCATGTAAAGAAATGTATATTAGTCTGTATTTTCTCTAAATCGTCATAATATTTTTCTTGAATATAATCTCTTTCTAATTTTGTAAAAGTTGAGAAAATATTATTTTTTTGTGACTATTTTCCTCTTTCATATAATCTTGTTTGAGATATTCTTTGTTAATTTTAAAGTCTTCTTTATTCAGGGTATATATTTGGGCATCATCTCCAACTACTTGTGAGTACGTTGGGAAAGAAGGTTCAGGTTCTCTTTTAGGATTATGAGAGGTGGATGCTTTATCAGGATGACTAATAGTGTATACTGGTGTATCAATAATATTTTCAGGAATAATTTTTCGAATCTGTGTGTCAAGATTCTGGGATCTAGTATCAAAATTTTGAGATTTATTCTGAGAAATTGATGTAAATATAAATCTGGGTGTCTGATAACTAGAGGGTGCTGGAAAAGAATAATGTTAAAATGATCTTCTAAAAGGTTACATTACATTTTTAATATTATAAATTGATTATATTAGTATGATACAGAGAAAGTTGGAAAGAAATCTAAATAAAAAAAAAATTATACACAACTGGAAATTTAAAGATCCAATTTCTAAAAATGAAACTCTGAATAAAATTAGAAGAACCCAAAATCGTTCTGAAAGGAAAATTATTAAAAATAAGAAGGAAATAGAGGAAGCATTTACCTAATCATGCCCGAAATCGGTGTCCATGTGGAAAATGTATTGTGTTAAGCACCTTGTGTACTCTGATTGAATGAGAACGACGTCATCTCTCTTTGACACTTATACACTCTGATTGAATGGCAAGCTCCTTCCACACACTTCGATTCACTTCCACACACTTCGGGACTCTTCCACAGCAGAGGTTTCCGTGCTAGTACGAAGATGGGTTCTACGCGTTGAGATTCATTGATAAAATGGACAGCCGCGATCTAACTGCCAACGCTGATCTTGGGTGTTGTTTCCTTGCCGGAGAGAGTGCTGGAGGGAATCTGGCCCACCACGTAGTGGTCAGGGCTGGCGAGTACAAACTCAAGCGGGTGAGTCTCCTCGGGCTCATTGCCGTACAACCATTTTTTGGAGGGGAAGAGTGGGTGGAATCAGAGATGGAATTTTCCCAGGGTCTGGTTTTGTCCTTAGAGTTGACGGACTGGTTTCAATTCTCTTTGTGAATTCTAAAGCCTTTTGATCGTTGAGTTTATATACAGATTTTGTATACAAACGCGCATTGCAAACGACGCCCTCGGGAGACTTTGAAGTCGAGCTAACATTTTTTCCTAGAAAGACTAAGCATTCGCAGAAAACAAAGACGGTTTTCTTCAAGACCAATTACAAAATAGAGCCTCGCATATCTCGGTGAACGCCTCCACAATGATCTTATGATGATGGTACGAATTCAGAGACAGGAAACACTGCAAGAGCTGCTCCAAATCTTTGGCCGCAAACATCTGCTTCTCAACGATCATTTCCACCAATGACGTTTTGAAATCGTTGTATGGATCGCTGGACCTCTTCACCACATATCGTGGGGGACTTTCAAGTCGGAGATGAAATGGCAGAGAAATGGTCGGTCAAGTCACTGGAGAAATGGATGGGGAAGGAGACTTCGTTGGTGGCGTCGATGCATGTGCTTTGCGTGTTGTCTTGCGCTGAATATGCGTAGGTTTTCGAGAGATTTTAAGGATTATATAAAGGGAGAAGACTTCGAAAGTGCAAAAAATTTAAAAGCCGTTTCGAACAGAAGCCATCACGATGATTGGTGAAATGGTTTAAAACCGAAGTGCATGTTCTAAAACTGAAGGGCACATAATGAATGACATGTTGGAAAATCCGAACTTGGCTTTTATATATAGTAATAGGGAAAAAGCTGAATGTAGTCCATTTTGGGGACCCCTTGGCTGGTTAAATGAAACGGTGCGCACGGGCTCTTTGCTAAAGATGAAAAATGTGCTCCTCCTTTTAGCCTTGAAATTATATTTTGTTCTGAAGCTGAAACTTCCTTTGCATCTCTTCTCTTCGTGGCCATCAACGAAATCAAACTGAAGATGTTTCCATGGAATTTCCATCGTGAGTGAGTGTCTCCCTCTCCAAATTTGAAGCTGAAGCTGAAGCTTCTTCCTTTCTCCGAGGTCGAACCCTAGCCCTAGGCAAATTTTTTTGGTTTCTATTCAAAATCAGATTTTCCTGCACTGTCCGACAAATGACTTTTTATGTCTAAGGTGATATGTCTAAAATTTTATTTTTGGCCATTACACTATGAAGCTTGGGTGAGATTTGTCATCCTTAGCGTTATTGCAGATGGAGTTTAGGCATTTGTTTGATAGTAATTACCGAAAGTAAGGACTGAGTTTGGTGAGTTTTGCAGGGAAGGAGAAGATAGCGTGAGCTTTACATGGCTCTGATACCACACTAAAGGAAGTAAAGGAGATGTAGGTGAAGTGTTTGAAGAATGATCTCTGTGAGGATTTCATTGAAACCATAAAATTTATAAGTATCGGTTTTCCACTATATACAATGCAAAGACCCTTTGGTGCCCAATACGTACTGCTGCAATGTAACTTGTGTTTGAGTAACGTTATCACCTTCGAGTTAGGTGTTCAATTGACTTTCAAGCAATCATAGGGTTATATGCTGAAACTTTTCAAACTGTACGTACTCATCAGCAGTACTGATTCAGCATTATGAAGTAAAAACATTTGCAAGAATATAAGACTACTTCTAGATGTATTTCTGTATTTGTTTGCTTCCCCTGGCTTGCAGCAACACTTTATAACCTATATATGCATATGTTTTAGTGAATTATTTTTTATTGTTGTGATTTCAATTGAGGAGCAGTGTGACCTTCCTGAAAGCTATTCGCATTATATCTATCATATTTCTTTATTTTGAGATATGATGACTACAGAAGATTAGGTGCCCCGGCTGTAGCTCAAGTGTCATTTGAGTTCCTACATATTGTGTTTTATTACTTCTACATGGTGCCTCAAGTTTTGATTCACTTGTTTAGACAATCAAGACTTATTTCTTTTCCCCATTAATGCACACCTGAATGGCTCCCATCAATTTTACATAGTACCTTTCCCATTCATAGCTTTTGAGGATTCATGATTTAAATGGTTCAGGAAGAGATATACCTTTTGAGCATGAGAAGCATTTTGAAATAATCATATTATTAGGTTAGCTCCTCATATGGTCATTATACTGGTACGAAAATCATGTATCATTAAGAGGTTTATATACTTATACACTTGATGTTTATTGAAGTTTTTAGAAACTTGCACAGGTGATCATTGTGAAGCAGGGCATCGTACCTTAGACATCTTGTTTCATTGAATGGCACAAACACAAGAGCTCCTAATTACTCCCTCAAGTTCCACATCTTTTGACACACTATAAACAAAAGAAAAGTGAGAAGTATGGTAGAGTCTGTCTAGCTAAAAGACTTGAAGTATGTAAATTGTCGTCAACCTAAGCTTTCAATACACAGTTGTGATGGTGGGTTTTGGTTCCAAATCTTCCTTATCTTTCACCATAACAGCTACTAGCTAACTAGTAAATAATTTCTCTTATTCTCCCATATTTAGTTTAGAAAAGGTTTGCTCTATTCTACTAGTTTTTTCCATTTGCTTTTAACTCTGACTAAACAGATCAGAGGTCAGTGCCGGTGGGGAGAGAAACGTGCAAAGGCAGTCGGAGATGTGCCGGTGGCCGAGACGTGCCAGCAAAGACGTGCCATCGGAGACGAGAAATGGTGCACTGGTTCGTGAGCGCAACGCAAGCTGAAGCTTCTTCTTGGTTCTCTTCCTGCGAGAGAGGTGTGCGGTTCGAAGACTTTTGGAGAGGAGTCGTGCAAGTAGAGACGGGCCACCGAAACGTAGGTGCATTGGTTCTGAGCGAGAAAACAAGCTTCTTCTTCGTGCGTTCCGTTCTCTTCCTTTCAAGCAGCCTTTTCTTTTTTCAATTCTATTGTTTTTGTTTTTTTTAAGGCCACGTGGGCAAGGGTGCGCGTGCCCCAAATGGATTACATGTAGCAGAATTGATAAATGTTTTTGATATAATCAGACATGCCATAGGGTGCAATGCGATGGATATTAATAAAAGGGAAATGATATTTACAATTCTAAAATATGTAAGTTTTGTGCATTTATTTTTATAAAAGTGGATGAATTTGAGACTTACACAAAAAAATTTATTTTTTTAATGATGAATCTTACTTTTTTTTTAATGAGAGTGTGTGAGACTTACACATCCAAGAACTGTATGTAACATTACTCTTAATTCAATATGGATAAATCTCATAATGGAGTGGATTACGTTGGTATCTTATTCAATTATGATTAATGTTGAGCTCAACTAGCACTTAAACCTATCCGCAAATTTCATGAAGGAAATCTTGATCTCTTTATTTATTTATGAGTAATGATATACGTATAATATTTTTTTACAATTTTTTTATATAATTAGGTTTTAAATTAAAGATATTTCTATAAAACGATGTTACTTTTATAAGTTATTTTACAAAAATGTCCCTCATTTAAAACAAGATTGTGTGAAGGGTTATGAAAATGATTATATATGTATTATTTTCCTTTGTTTATACCATACTTGGAAGTGTTAAGTTCTCTATTGGCAAATTGCTAAATATATGATTGGATTTACACATATATTATTTGTTGATTGGAAAATGATAGTTAGCCGCCCAACTTATATCGTTGGATTTGACTACTCGGCTTTTTTTTTACTGAATGGTTAAGAAAGTGACTATTAGTGAAGTTGTGTATTTTTTTCTTAATGGTTAAAGATGTTAAAAAAATATTTAAAAAAAAAATCCAAATACACTAGGCAAGCTGGGTGGCCTAGCATTATCCTTTGCTTATTTCATCAAGACATACTCTCTTGAGTTGAGTCGGTTGCAAGATATATGATAGATGCTTTCTCAAGTAATTAGGTAGTTGAGAAAGAGCATTCAAAGTTGGGGGAGTGCCTTCTCTTCTCTAGTGAGAAAGAGTGAGGTTCCAGTGCCTTTGAGCTTTCAAAGGTTTAAGTCTCATGGTTTGTGAGCTTTGGCTCTGTGTGTTAGTTACTTTCTCTCTCAGTGCTGAATGAAAATGGAGGCTGAGGAACTAGCCAACTGTTGGGAGAGACTACATCTGTCAACAGAAGAAAATTCTTTTTTCCATGTCAAATAGGAGAGTTTCAAAGAGGAAGACAAGCATGGCAAACGCTGCATCATCAAGAGGATCCTATCTGAGAAGATCGTTAATGGTGAAGCATTCCACACCACCATGTCTCAAGTATGGAGATTGGAAGGATGGATTTGTTTTAAGGAACTAGGGAATCAATGCTTTCTTATTGAATTCCAGAATATGGCAGATAAAGAGAAGGTACTAAGTGGGCGCCCTTGGTTCTTTGATAGAAGCCTTCTCCCCCCTACTCGAAGTGGATGAGACAATCTCCATCAATGCATTACAATTTGGGTTTGAACCCTTTTGGGTCCAACTCCACAACTTACCACTAGCTACCATGACAAAAGAGGTGGGGGGACAGTTCGTAGAGTCCATTGGCCATGTGATAAGGGTAGAAGCTGAGGCAGATGGACGTGCATGGGGAAGATACCTTAGCGTGAGGGTCGCGGTTGATATCCATAAACCTCTGCTGAGAGGAAAATGGCTGATGCTTGAAAACAAACAGCATTGGATCTCTTTCAAATATGAAAGACTGCAAAATTTCTGCTTTCAATGTGGGGTGCTTTACAACAAAGGCAAGAATTGCACTCGACAAAGTGATGGAAGCCTCACTCTCACTTAAGTGTTTGTGGCGTGTTGGATGATTAAATCTAGAGTTACTTCAAGGCAACATAATGATCCTAATGGATTGGTTGGTGAAAAGACTAACTCAAGCTAGCACTCAATTTTCGAAAGTTGGAAGGGAAAATTCTCATTCATTCAAAATAGCATAATCAATTACAATGCAAAAACCGAAATAAATAGTGCTAGGGTTCGACTAGCCTTCCCCCATTTATTCCCTCTAACAATTTCTTTTGAATTTTAAAATCACAATCTCAAAACAAGTTAAACTTCTAAATTTAAGGAAACAACCCAACAACTCCTAAAATAAAGGAAATAAACTAGGAAATATTTTAAATAAATGATAATAGATAAATCCCTAAATTAAAGGACATATGACCGGCGCCCACTTCCCTAAAATTAAGGGATTTTTCATCTTGTCATCCAATCCCTAAAATCAAGGAATCGGCCAACACTTGAGATTCCTCTGGTTGCACTTGTCTTGGACACCCATCACCTCACCACCCGAGCCATGCATGCAACCCAACGCAACCCTCTTTGCCTCGGCACGCCTAGCCCACCTAGTGGCATTGCAGATGGCTCATCTTGCATCTCCATTAATCCTCCCCCCTTCAAGACCGACCTTGTCCTCAAGGTCCAAATCTGGAAATTAATCCTTGAGAACCCGAACACTCTCCCATGTAGCATCCTCAGTTGGAAACCCCTTCCATTGAACCAAGGCTTCGGTTCTTACTTGGCCACCCTTCCTCACAGGCCTATACTCCATGATCTTCTCGGGTTGGATTGCCATTCTTCCCTTTTCATCCACCATGGGCATCTCACTCACCACTTTGGTTGGATCTCCAACCTTCCTCCTTAACCATGAGACATGAAAAATAGGATGAATGTGAACCCCAACCGGTAGGTCTAGCTTGTACGCAAGTTATCTGCACTTCTCCAATACTTGATATGGGCCAAAATACTTAGCCCTCAACTTGCTCAATGTTGCTTTGGATAATGCCTTGTGCTCTCTTGGTAGGTACTCGAGAAATACCCACTCACCCGGTTCAAAAGACTCCATTCTCCTCCCTTTGTCAAAGTGTTTCTTCATTTGGTCTTGAGCACGTGCTAAATTCTTCTTGAGTTCCTTCAAGACTTCATCCCTCTCTCTAAGCTTCATATCCACCAAATCATTTGGTGAGCTCCCCACTTCATAGGCTACAAGCACCCGTGGTGGTCTCCCATAAAGTGCCTCAAATGGTGTCATCTTGATAGACCAGTGGTATGATGTGTTGTATCAAAATTCAGCCCATGCCAAATGCCTTTCCCCCTTCTTCGGGTATTGGTGCACAAAGCACCTAAGATATTGCTCAAGAGTCTAATTGGTCACCTCCGTTTGGCCGTCGGTTTGGGGGTGATATGTTGAACTTCGGGCCAACTCCGTCCCATGCATTTTGAAGTACTCCCTCCAAAAGTTGCTCATGAAGACACGATCTCTATCAGTCACTATGCTTCTCGGCATCCCATGAAGCTTCATCACTTGATCCACATAAAGTTTAGCAATTGTCTTGGCCGTGTATGGATGTACCATTGCAATAAGGTGTGCATACTTGGTCAAGCGATCCACCACCACAGCACCCCATCACAACCATTTGAGAGTGGCAACCTTTCCACAAAATCCATAGTAACATCCTCCCAAGTGTGAGTATGGATCGGTAGGGTTGCATTAACCCCTTGGGCTTGCTACTCTCACTCTTCACTCTTTGGCAAGTGTCACACCTCCTCATATACTCCTTCACCTTTCCTTTCATGCCATCCCAATAAAACAAATTAGCCACCCTTACCCAAGTACGGTACACCCCCGAATGTCCCCCTTCCTTGGAATCATGAAAGTGGCTCAAGATCTTCCTTCTAAGCTCACCCACACTCAGCACCACAAATCTCCCCTTGTATTTTAAAAGCCCATCACTCATCTCATAATTTTCTACTCCCTTAGTATCCACATCTAGCTTTTCCATCACCTCCTTGCAACTTGGATAATTTTTTACTCTCTCTCTAATCTCATCCCAAACCCCCCATGAATGACCTGAGATGGCCTCCAATACCTCACCATCCTCCCTCCTTGATAGGGCATCCGTCACCCGATTCTCCCTACCCCGTCTATACACCAATTCAAATTCAAAACCAAGGAGTTTGGATACCCACCTTTGTTGTTCAGAGTAGTGATCCTTTGCTCCAAAAAGATGCTTCAAAGGTTGTTGATCTGCGACTATTAAGAACTTTCTTCCCAACAAATAAAGCCTTCACACCCTCACTGCTTCCATGATGGCAAGCATCTCTCGTGCATACACACTCCACCCTTTCTTTTGAACACCAAGGGCCTTGCTAATGAAGGCTAGTGGCCTTCCTTCTTGTGTCAAAACAACCTCTACTCCCACATTACTTGCATCCGTCTGTAGCTCAAATGCCTTCTCAAAATTAGGCATAGCAAGGATGGGTGTAGTTGTCATGGCTTTCTTCAAAGCTTCAAATGCCTTCTCCCCCCTCTTCACTCCACACAAAATTATTCTTCTTGAGCATGTTGGTGAGTGGTCTTGCAATAGAAGCATAATTTTTGACAAACTTCCTAGAGTAACCCGTGAGCCCTAGAAAGCCTCTCAACTCAGTGATAGTCTTCGGTTTGGGCCAAACCACCATAGCTTCAACCTTCCTTGCATCCACCTTGACCCCTTCATGAACATCATATGCCCCAAGTACTCAATCTCCCTTAGGTCGAATGCACACTTGGACAACTTAATATAGAAAGAGTTGTCAAGTAGCACCCCCAAAACAACCTCCAAGTGCCCCAAGTGATACTCTCATGTCTTGGAATAAACAAGAATGTCATAAAAAAATACCAATACATACCTCCTCAAATACGACTTAAGGATTTGGTTCATGCATGCTTGAAAAGTTGAAGGAGCATTGCATAGACCAAACGGCATCACCAAGTACTCAAAGTGACCATTGTGAGTTCGAAAAGCCATCTTATGAATGTCCCCTTCATGCACCCTTATTTGATGGTATCTAACCCTTAGATCTAGTTTGGAGAAGAACATAGAACCTCCAAGCTCATCTAGCATGTCATCAATGGGCCTTGCACCCTCATCTTCCATTCATTCTCATGGTCACCCATTTACCCCCCATCATAAACTCCATAGTCATTTTTTGTAATCCAACACTATCTCCCCTAGCTCCTCTAACCATTGCACACCCAACACAACATCCAACCCAACAATAGGTAAATAATACAATTCTACCACAATCTCAAGATCTTGTGTTTTTAAACATACCCTTTTTATATACTTCTCTACAAATCAATTTCTCCCCACTAGCTACCTTGACCTTGAATGGAGTGATAGAAGTCATAGGCAACCCCAAACTCTCAGCCATTTTATAATTGATGAAGTTTAAAGATGAACCATTATCCATAAGAACCGTTACCTCCATCTTGCCAATGTGTGCTTGTGTTCTCATTGTTCTAGGCCCGCTAACACCCGTTAAGGCATGAATAGAAATATGAGGGTCTCCACCCTCGGCCTCTCCTTGCTCTTGCTCCTCTTGCCCTTGCTCTTCCTCCCCTTGTCCTTCCTCTTCTTCCAACTCCACCTCTATGAGAAAGATTTGCTTGGCTTTGCATTTGTTTCCCATAGAGAACCTCTCATCGCAATTGAAACAAAGCCCCTTTCTCTCTTCTTTGTTGCATCTCTTCCCAAGATAGCCTCTTTACACTCGCGGACAAGGTTTTGATTCCGCTTGTTGCTCCTCCACTAGGACCTCCCAGCAAGAAGTCCTTGCCAAAGGTCTTGTTTGCACCGAACTTGGAAACCATTGGGAGTGGTTTCCTCACTTCAAAACGGCTACTCTTCTTTAAATCTTGAAGTTGATCTTTCTTGATCTGTGCAACCTCAAAGCTTGCATCAAAGTCTTCGACTTCTTAAGCTTCACCTCTGCTGCCAACTGACTCTTCAAGCTGCCCACAAAGGTCTCATTGAGGGCCTTCTCTAACCACCCATGTGCTCTAGTGGACAAGTACTCGAACTTCTTTTGATAATCCATTAAAGATCCAGTTTGTTTGACTTTTGAGAAAGTCTCATGGTAGTCCATATACTCGGTTGGCCCGAACCTCCTCAAAAGCTCCTTGACAAACTTCCTCCATTTCAACTCCTTCATTTGAGCCCCATATGTCTTCCTCATCCATTGCCACCATTGGTTGGCCTCCCCTTCAAGGAACTAGGCGGCATAGGACACTTTTGCATGGCCCTCCATGTGATTGTGCTCAAAGTATTGCTCGGCTCTACTAACCCATATGCTCGGGTCATCACCATTGAACTTTGGAAAGTCCATATTTGGCTTGAAAACTTCCCCCTATGTCCTTTCATCACGGTTCCCTCCTTTTTCACTTTTCCCGATTGATTCCTCATGAGTGTTTGAGGAATCTTGAGAAGATGAATCTGAGTCATCCACCCTCTCTCAGCGTTGGCTTATTCTAGATCCAAAGGAACCCTCAGGACTATGGGCTCTTCTCCTATGGTGTCTTCTCTCTCCATTCCTCCTTTGATCCACCAATTGGTGGAGCACCTCCTCTAACCTTCCAAGTCATTCATTGGTGGCGGTGTGTTGTGCCTCCAAAGTGGCTTCAAGGTTCTACTCCCTATGAGCTGTCGATCGGCCATGGCTTCCTTTCCTTGGGTTGGACACTCTCAATGAAAGCACCAATGATGGAAGCCTCACTCTCACTCAAGTGTTTGTGTCGTGTTGGGTGATTGAATCTAGGGTTACCTCAAGGCAACACAAACATCCTAATGGATTGGTTGGTGAAAATTAAGACTAACTCAAGCAAGCACTCAATTTCTGAAAGTTGGAAGAGAAAATTCTCATTCATTCAAAATAGCATAATCAATTACAATGCAAAAACCGAAATAAATTGTGTTAGGGTTCGGCTAGACTTCCCCCACTTATTCCTCTAACAACTTCTTTTGTTGAAATCACAATCTCAAAACAAGTTAAACTTCTAAAATTAAGGAAACAACCCAACAACTCCTAAAATAAAGAAAACAACCCAACAACTCCTAAAATAAAGGAAATAAACTAAGAAATATTTTAAACAAATGATAATAGATAAATCCCTAAATTAAAGAAAGTATGACTGGTACCCACTTCCCTAAAATTAAGGGATTTGTCATCTTGTCATCCAATCCCTAAAATCAAGGAATCGGCCAACACTTGAGACTCCTCTAGTTGCACTTGTCTTGGACGCCCATCACCTCACCACCTGAGCCATGCATGCAACCCAATGCAGCCCTCCTAGCCTCGGCACGCCTAGCCTGCCTAGTGGCATTGCAAATGGCTTGTTTTGCATCTCCATCACATAGCTATGACCACCAAGGTGAAGAACAGACACCACAGCAATTCGGCTCCTGGCTCAGAGGCCAACCAAGAAATATAAACATCTTTCACAGGCGAAACTATGGTGGTTCCAGGGGTGGCAGGCATCAACACACTAGCCAGAAAGGAGTTCGAGAAAGCTAGGATAGGGAGGGATTCAGGCCAAGTGAGGATGTGGCCACTCAGGAGTATCCAGCAAGGCTTCAGAATGAGGTTGCTACTTAAAAATAGAATATATCCAATCGAGGTGGTCAAGAACAAGTTGCAATGAAAGAGACCTCGGACAAAGGTAACTTTACTGGTTGGTGTAATGGGACTCCCACTAACTCATAAGTGGAAACTCCACCACCAGACAAAAAGCAACCCGTGCACATGGATGAGGTACCCCCACTAGAAGCTGTCCTTGGGATCCAAGCTTTTTTGGAGGCTAACATGAATATGGAACTTGACACCACTAAAGAAGCACAAGTACATGCTGCTCAATAGTCATCTCAGATTCCACTCGAAATAATTCATGAGTGATTGGACACTAATGAGGTCAGACCTTCTGCTCCTAGCTATCTAAAACCAAAGAGTCATACTGCTTCAGTGCTGTCCTGCAGAACACCTGGGCAAGGAAATGATAGTGCAGCTAGTAAAAGTGAATTGGAGACCAATAACAGAAAGTGGAAAAGACAAGCTCGAGCAAAGACCTCTCAGATAGGATTAAAAGAAGATGAGATCCTTGATGACATCTCAAACAACTATCTGAGGACCAGGTTTGTGAGGGGATGTAAAAGAAATTATAGTGAAAATGTACATGATACTAAGAGGTTCAAATGTGACAATGGGAACAAGGAGAACCACCAACCAATGGTAGAGGTTGGATCTCAGCCCTGCCAGAAACAATGAGTCTGTTAGTGTGGAATTGTCGAGGGCTTGGGAATCCTTGTTAGTTAAAATCCTTAGGAACTTAATGAAGGAAAAGCGCCCCAATTTAGTTTTCCTTGTAGAAAGTAAATGCAATAAAAAAAGAATGGAGGAGGTTAAGAGAAGTTTGAAACTAGATGGTTGTTTTGCTGTGAACAATGTGGGCTTCAGTGGGGGTATAGCTCTGATGTGGAAAGAGGAATGTCAAGTCAAGGTGATTAGTTATACTCGATGGCATGTTGGTGCTATGGTGCAGTAAGAGGACAATGGAAATACTTGGCAATTCACAGGCTTCTATAGTCATCCGGAAACTACAAAGAGGAATAGTAGCTAGCAATTACTTAGACAACTAAAACCTTCCAACTCCATGGCTTGGTTGTGTGCAAGTGATTTCAAAGAGATCCTCCACCAAAAGGAAAAAGCAGGTGCAACAACCAGACCTTACAAGCAAATAGAGGCCTTCAGGCAGGCTGTGGAATTCTGTGGTCTCAATGACATACACTCACAGGGACAAAAATTCACATGGTCAAACAATAGAAGTGGCAGTGAGTTCACTAAAGAAAGAATCGATCGAGCCATGACAAATATGGAATGGAATACAATGTTTAGATCTGCCTCATGTACTGCCCTTGCAGCTGTTAAGTCTAATCACTCCCCCTTCACATTACCAAGCAGGTATCAGCATTTGGGAGGAGAAGAAGAGGAACATGTTTCAGATATGAGGTGGCTTGGGAAACCAGAGAAGATTGTAAGTAAGCAGTGGCTGAGGCATGGAAGAATGACAATATACTAATATGTGAAGCCAAGTCAATGAGGCAAAAACTCGAAGGTTGTCAAAAGGGACTGATGGTTTGGAAGTAGAAAAGCAAATAGACTAATCACATGGCACTAACTCAGAGGCTTGCTAGAATTAGTCACCTCCAAAATACTGGTATAGGGGATCACTTAATAACCATGCAGAAGATACAAAAAGAAGTAGAAACTTCACTCCTAGCAAATGACCTGAGGTGGCGCTAGAGGGCAAAATAGCACTGGTTTAAACATGGAGATAAAAATAACAAGTTTTTTCACTTGCAAGAAAGCCAAAGAAGGAAGACTAATGCTATTAAGAGTGTTGAGGATCAACAGGGTAGAAATTTCACTGACCAGGCAGAAATTGGTGAGGTTTTCACTGGTTTTTTTTGCTCCCTCTTTACTACTTCTCTACCAACCAACATGGAGGATTGCCTATCTACACTGGATACCACACTGGTAATGGAAATGAAAACTTGGCTCATGAACCCTTTCACCCAAGAGGAAATTAAGGCTGCTGTCTTCCAAATGGACCTAATGGATTTCCAGCTCATTTCTACCAGAAGCATTGGGAGATATTGGGAGAGGAAGTATGCAAATATGATATCCAAGTCCTCAACCAAGGTGGCTCATTAACTGAGGTAAATGATACTTACATCTCCCTCATCGCCAAAGTGAAAAACCCAAAGAATGTAGCTAAATACAGACCAATTAGTCTATGCAATGTAGTGTACAAGATTGTTTCTAAAACCATTGCAAACAGGCTGAAAGTCATCCTGCCCAAGCTTATCTCATTAAACCAGAGTGCCTTTGCTCCTAGAAGGCTCATTACAGATAATACACTAGTTGCATATGAGGTCCTTCACTCCATGAACTCTATAATGAAAGGGAAAAAAGGATTCATGGCCTTGAAACTTGAGGCCTATGATAGATTAGAATGAAGTTTTGTGGAAGCAGTTATGACTAAGATGGAATTTCTTCCTCTATGGATCAATCTGATCCAAGCTTGACTTACCTCAATCTCATACTCAATCCTTGTTAATGGTGAGCCCCAAAAGAAGTTTGTGCCTTCTAGAGGTCTTAGACAAGGGGATCCCATATCCCCCAATTTGTTTATGCTTTGTGCTGAAGTCCTTACATCATTACTAAACCAAGCTGAAAGGCATGGTGCCTTAACACCTGCCAAAATAGGAAGGGCCCCAATCATAGTAAATCATCTCTTCTTCACAAATGATAGTATACTTTTTTGTCAAGCTTCTACTGAGCAACCCCTTTGTGCATTCAACATTCTTGCCTTGTATGAAAAGGCCTTGAGACAAGCACTGAATAAAGAAAAGTCTTCTGTTTTCTTTAGCAAAAATACACAGCAAGCAACTCAACACCAGATCCTGGAGTTGGCAGGAGTTAAATCATCTGGCACCTTTGAGAGATACTCGGGACTCCTTGCTTTGGTGGGCAGAGGCAAAATAACAACATTCCATTCTTTACTGGACATGACCTGGGCTTGAGTGGTCAATTGAAAGACTAAGTACCTATCTGCTACAGGAAAGGAAAGTCTACTCAAAACAGCTCTTCAAGCTATACCTATTTATGCAATGAGAATGTTTCTATTACCTGTTTCAATTACAAGGAAGCTGAATCAAATGCTCAGGAAATTCTAGTGGGGCTATAATGAGGATAACTCAAAGGTACAATGGGTCAATTGGAAACAACTTAGTTATAGCAAGAACTCAGGAGGGCTTGATTTCAGAGATTTTAGAAGTTTTAATGTAGCTTTGCTCTCAAAGCAAAGCTGGAGGATACAACAGAACCCAAACACTCTAGTGTCCACGATCCTTAAACAGAAATACTTCAGCAAGGTTGATTTGTTGCATGCTCAGTTAGTGTCAGGTCCTTCTCTTGCATGGAGAGGAATACATGCAGGTATATCCTTACTAAAAAGAGGTCTCTTGTGGAGGGTAGGGAATGGTCACAAAGTGGATATATAGAAAGATAAATGGATCCTAGGATATCCATCACACAAAGTCTAGACACCTCGAGCTAATGATTGCTGTTATGAAAAAGTGAGTGACCTTATTGACCCACACCTGAAAGCATGGAAGAAGCCAGTTCTTAAGGACCATTTCTCTCAACAAGAATGTGAAGCAATCCAAGCTGTTCCAATTAGCCTGAGTGGAAGAGAAGACATGATGATTTGGCAATTTACTAATGGCATGTATACTATGAAGAGTGGATACCACCTCAAAATAGAAATAGAAAGGAACATGGAAGGTGAGACATCAAGTAGAGCCAAGGAAAAGAAAATTTGGAAACACATATGAAAAATGGAAGCAACTCCTGCTACTAGGATGTTTATCTTGAGAGTATGTAGCGAGGCTCTCCCTACCTTAGCAAATCTCAGAAGGAGGAAAATAGCTGAAGATAGCACATGCTTAATCTGTAGACAGTGCCCTGAAATGTCTGGTCATGCCTTATGGGGATGCCCTGCTGCACAAGATGTCTGGAACCAATGTGTAAAAAGGGTGCAAAAAATGTCTGTTCATAGTGACCTTTTCATTGACATCTGGGTAGAGCTTGTACATCATCTGGAGCCTATAGAACTAGCAGAGGTGGCAACCATCCTAAGAGGTATCTAGACTAGGAGGAATAAATTTATCTAACAAAAAAATTTCAAACATCCTACACAATTGTGTCAACTAGCAAGAAGAAAATTTGAATCTCAACAGGAGGCAATCCAAGAAACACGGGCAGCCAGGGTAGAGCATCAAGCAGTACCTCACAAGTGGTCCAAACCAGAGCAAAACTACTTTAAGGTCAATTGGGACGTGGTTGTAAAACTTGGGGAGGGAAAAATTGGGATATGAGTCATTATCAGGAACCACTTTGGCCAAGTATTGGGTACCCTACGTGTTACCAGATATCTCAAGGGTAGCCCTTTTGATGTCGAAGCAAAAGGGTTGCTAATAGCAACTGTTTTTTGCACAGAGCTTGGCTTGAACTATATCTATTTAGAAGGGGACTCGAAACAAGTGGTGGATCTTCTACAAAGGTTGGTCTCGAATTGGAGTTTGGGAGGTTGCCTCATAGGAGATGCCCAACAAATCTTGCTTTGCAAGCTGGACAGTAATGCATGCATATAGAGAGGCAAACATGGCAGCTCATCAACTAGCCAAAGCTACCTTTGATTGTGCAGAGGATGTATATGACATTGGAACGTGTCATACATGTGCTTTGTCTATTGTAGCAAAAGAAATGGTGTAATATCCTAGCTCTAAGTCGCATGTGACTTATTGAGACTTTGTAATATTTTGTTCTCTGATTAATGAAATCAGATTTCTTCAAATATATATATATATATATATATATATATATGACGAGCCCTCTAGACAGTGATCTATTGAGTAGAGATAAAATATCTCTCCATTTTAGCAGAAACACTAACATGAAGTTGCAAGCATTTATACTAAAATAGGCAAAAGTGAAATGAGCTGGAGACTTTAGGTCTACCTCCAACGATTGGTAGAGCTCGAGTCAAGACTTTTAAAAGATCAATTATAACATCGAGTTTTGCTACTCATCATTTTCACAAATCATATATCACATTTATTTTAATTTTTTAAAATTATTTTTTATTTTATTCTTCGTAAACTAATTGATTTTTTCTACTCATCATCTATATATCACACATTTAGTTAGAGAAAAAATAAAAAAATAATGTGTGATATGTGGTGTGAAAATGATTAGTAAAACTTTTCTTATAAGATCAGATGGAAGGTAAGCAATTGGAGGTCCAAGTTATCATCTCAGGCAGGTCAAGAAGTTCTTATTCAGCTCATGTTTAGAGGTTGTATTTGATTAAGAATTGTTCGACTCATCATTCCTATACCATACACCTGTTATGAGAATATATATATATATATATATACATATAAAGTAAAAGTATGTGTGTAGTGTAGGAATGATGAGTATATTCTTTCTTTGATTAAAGCTGGATTTTTAATAATTCCAAGAATTTCTTTTTTCTATATTAGTTAAAAATAAATAACTAAGCTTTAGGACTTGTTTGGGAGTGAGATGATCTTATCTCGTCTCATATCAAAATTTCTCATAATTTCATTCACAAACATTATTTAAATATATATATACTTTTCAATTTTAAATTTTTAGCTTTTCCACCTAATCATTATCAAATTATTACAACTTTTCTAAACTTTTAAATAATATACAAAAAACAATAATATTTTTTCAAATTTCAAATTACATTATATTCTAACAACGTTTTAACTTTATAATATTTTTATTCAATTTTTTCTCTCACATTTTTCAAAACCGAATAAAACATCTTAATTCAAACTATTTTACTACTATTCAAAAACAATTTCTCTATTATTCATAGAATTTTCATTTAATCTCACTTTCCAAATGAGCCTTTAATGACTTTGACCTTGTAAGAGATTAAGGGAACAAGTTCAAAAGTCTAGGCCCCATTTGGATAGTGAAAGTGTTTTATCTCATCTCATCTTATTATTACAACTTTCTCAAATTTTCATACAAATTATAATTTAATTTTTTCAAATCTCAAAATAATAATAATATTAAAAAATAATATTCTAACAATATTTTATTCAACTTTTAACTTTTATCTCAACTTATCTCTAGGGAGGTGGCTGCTCAAGGTCAAGCATCAACTAGCAACAGCCTCAAGGAAGTCTGGAACAAGATCTCGCAGATACAAGCTACACCAGGAGACAAAACTTTCTTATGGAGAGACTGTCAGGAGGCCCTTCCCACTTAGTCCAACTTGTTTAAGAAGAAAATAGTGAGTGGCCCTATATGCCCTATTTGTAACAGAGAAGAAGAAAGCGTGCAACATGTTCTATGGAGCTGTGAAGCAGCTAAGGGTGTGTTGAGTCAATGCTCCAAAAGGACACAGAAATGTTCCATCCCAATCTCCTCGATGATTCAACTTTTTGACTCACTAACTAAGGTACTGACTCCAGAGGAACTTCAAGAATTCGTGGTGATTAGGGGTGTAAACCGGTCGGTCCGGACCGGAGAAACAGACCGGACCGACCAAATGCATGATCGGTTTCGGTCCAATAAATAAGAAAGTTTCGGTCTTCGGTCCGGTCCCGAGGTGGAGATTTCTCGGACCGGACCGGACCGACCGAATAAAAAATAAAAAATAAATAAAATATTATATATATTATTTATATAATAATTATACAATTAACAATATAAAATTTTAAATATGTTATTAATACTTGTTAATATTCTATAAATTAACAATATTTTATATATATCTTAATCTAACCTATCACTATTAACAATATAAAATTTTAAATATGTTATTAACACTTGTTAATATTCTATGAATTAACTAATATATAATATCAATTAGTTAATTATATAAATTAATAATATAATTTTCATTTAATCTATTATTATTGACCATATAAAATATTTTTTTATTGAATTTGTTACTTAATCCATATTAATAAGTCACTTAATTTAATTTAGTATTTTAAATAAATTTTTTTATTAATTGATTTAAAAAAAATATATATATATATATGCCGGACCGACCGGACCGGATCGGACTGAAAACTACTGGTCTTGTCCGGTCTCTATGGGGTGTTCGGTCTGGTCTATTCGGTCCATCATTGGACCGGACCGGATCGGACCGACCGGTTTACACCCCTAGTGGTGATAGCAAGGAAAATTTGGTGGAGAAGGAACTCCTTTATTTTCAAGAAGGGGTTCTCTCATCCGAACCTCATTGTTAGAGAGGCAAGAACAGTGTTAGACATGATGGCAGAGAAGAACTTAGATCAGTGCACCAACCAAGCCTCCTTCCCAGTGGTTTCTTGGCAAGCTCCACCAGTGGACTGGTTCAAGATTAATTGGGATGGGGCAGTCGACAAAGCCAAGGGACTGATTGGAATAGGAGTGGTGATAAGGGACAGTTTTGGCCAAGTAATTGTAGCAATGAGGCAGGGGAAAAAGCTCTACCCTGATCCTTTACTAGCTAAATCATATGGGGCTCTACAAGCTGTCAAAGTGGCATGGGAGATTGGTTTGCACCAGATTATACTCGAGGGTGATTCATTGCAAGTCACAAAGGCCTTGGTTGAAGACAGAGAAGCACTGAGTAGTTCTAGCATGTTCTGGAGTGAGGCTAGATTTTATCTTAAGTTGTTTGCAAAATGGGAAGTTTCTCATATTCGGAGAAACGACAATCATATAGCTCATTTACTTGCAAAAGATGCTCTTACTATTTTTGATCTCATTATAACTATGGAGGATCCTCTTACTTGTATTGCAGCTTTTTTATAATGGAATGGATTAAGGGTTTTACATAAAAAAAAAAAAAAAAAAAAAACCTTATCTCTTCTCAACTCACTATCAAAATGACACATAATTCAAATTTTAATTTTTTACAATAAACACTTTATTTTGTTTTATATTATTATTAAGAAAATTGATATTTGCAATCTTAATATGTGTAAGTCTCACGTATTCCCTTTGAAAAAACTGGGTAAATCTAAAACTCACATGAAAAAATTATTTTTTTAATAGTAGACCCTACTTTTTTTTAAAAATAAATGTGTGAGACCTACATACCTTAAAACTGAATCTACCCTTACTCTATTATTAATTAAGCATTTTCATTACGTCAAAACTTTCCTTAAGCTTAGCAATTGCGTGACTGTAGAGGAATGAGTCAACATTTATTTGGCCTTAGCTATATCTCATGAGTGGCAATAAATTGAGGATTTCTACAAACATAATTGCATTTGTTGAGGAAGAATCTTGTCTAGTCTATATTATCTTTAAGGTTACTAATGACCACTATTATATAGTAAAACCAACTTTTGTTTGGCCTTAGCTATATGTCATAAGTTGCTATAAATTTCGATCAAGAGTAATATGTTGTCTAGTTATATTTTTGTATGCCTCGGAAGGTAAGTTTGTACTTTTGTAAACACAACAAAAAGTAGGCAAGTATGGACCCACATGAAAAAAATTTACTTTTTAATGGTATGCTCCATTTTTTTTTTTTTATCAAAATGAGTGTATAGAACTTACTCATTCTAAAACTATATCATTACTATATTTTAAAAGGGAAGAAAGTTTTGTTACATTTTATGGCATATCTATTTTAGCAACATGTAAAAAATGTAAATATTTCAATATTCACTTACTATTCTAAATTCGGGCCTACTGTAACATCCTACCTAAAAAGTCCGTTAAGAATCAACAATTAGCTCCCTTAATCTTAGTTAGCGAGAGATTGTTATTATTGTTGGAGAAATTATTTTTAGCATGAGAATCTCTTTTTTTTTTTTTTAGTTAGAATTATTGGAATGGTTCTAGCATTATATTTTAGATTAATTGCCAAGAAACCAATAGTGGAATGACACTTAGCATAATTATTGGGCTAAGCAAATGGCTAAATATGGATGAATTTAGTTGTGAGCAGAAGAGTATTTAATTAAGAGATCTCAATCACTAAGTGTGATAGGCTAAAAATATGTGTCATAAGCCTAGACCCATTAGGATTTATAAATTTGTAGGCCTTTCTTGGAGAGCCTTAGAAATTAGGCCCAAATGTGTAGAAAGCATGAAGCCATCGGGCCTAACTTGGTGTTAGTAAAGGCCTTTGGCCCAACCTTAGAAAGACATGCTATTTAGACCCAATCTTAGTAGGCATTTGAGGCCATAGATGAGAGGCCTTAGATGAGCCCCCAAATCTGGACATAAGGTCCACTCAATAGCCCACACTTAAAGCCCACAACCAAGAGACTTATATAAATGGCCCAAAAGCCCATCAAGGCCCAAAAGCCTTGTCTTATATTTTTACACTTCTAATTGAAACCCACATATACTATACCATCAGTTCCCTTTAAGCCCAAGAAGTGCCATACGCCCCTAAGGTTCTCACTTGATCATAATTAAGATTCTAACTTGAGTTAAGGTCATTAATCAACTTACACATGATTAGTGACCTCTAAACCATATTTTTTAAGCTTAATTTTTTTCAAGTTATTTTTCACATTTTTTGATCTGAAATATATTGATTTGCATTATTCTTAGACTAATTTAGAAGGTTAGACTTGACCCAACACATGTCAATAGAAGCAAAGCCATGTAATACCCAAATGATCACTAATCGGCACCTCAGCACCTTGATGCATCACCATTTGTACTTCATCAAATCAACCCCTAGCCCACATCATTTCCATCATATTTTCATTTATAATTTCACCAGTCACATATCATCTCATTACTTATGAACTAGACCAAGCATTGGGCGAAATTCATCTAAGAAACCGAACAAACTCCAACCATTTCCTTAGGAAAACTAGTTTGAACCAAACCAAGTGCCCTTAGCATTTTTCATGATTTTTCCCCTGCCCTCCAATCTGAAAGAAGTACTTCAAGTTCTTCATGATTTATCCCCCGAAGAAAGCCAAACTGATTGGCAAAGGGAGAGGGTTGCACATGTCACTCAGCTGAACCACCATCACTTTACTTCCCTTTCATTTTCTACTCATGTATGACCACATGGCAGCCAGACGAGCCTTCTTTTCTCACATGAAAAGGCTCCAAATGAAGGCCATCATACCTGCAAAACAGACCACAAAGATGAGACAAACAAGTGAGCAAAAACTGGTCAGCTTGGTGGAATCAAACCAGTTGGCCTCTAGCGTGATTTCCTCTTGGAAATCTTTTTTTTTTTTTTTTTTGGTTTTAAAATCTGAACCAAAGTAGGCCCTACACCCATAGGCTCATTGTAGCACCTGACCTTGATGAAATCATGAAGTTATAGGATACTATTCACCTGCACAAAGGGTGACACAATTTGATTTTTGGCACTCATCATCCACCGCCCACCTCCACCAATCTCAAACCTCACCATTGTCGTGCCTCTCTACCCTCACCCCTCCAATGAACCCTATAAATACCCCCTTTCACCTTCTCACTTCCTCACACCACTTCTCAAGCCTTCTCGAGTTCTTGAGAGTTTTTCTCCTCTTAGTGTGCAAAAGTGTGAAACCGAGTGAGTTGTGAGAGTGTTCTTGAAGTGAGTGTGTTTGGGAGTCTAAGGCCCACGAATTTTGCAAGTAACCTTTCCCAAATCTTTTTTTAGTATTAGCATAGCATATTAGGCTTTAATTTATGCCATGGGAATGAATTTTGATATAATTTAAATAAGGTTTAACATGCTAAGTCAAAACTTGGTTAATTAGGAAGTATGAATTGCAGAAATTATTTAAGTTGAATTTTTAGCTATGACATGTCTTATTATAATTTTATATAATTCAGAAATGACATAGAATGAATTTTGAAGGTTTAATTTCAAAGTTGGAAGCATGCCATAATAGGTTTTAATTCTATCTTGTGTTGATCATCTAGCAAGCATCGGTTTTGATTAATTTATACTTAGCTTTTAGAAGTTTTGATTAATTTACCTAAGCTTGAATAATGTGCATTTAGAATAGCCGTATAATTGGGATAATAATGAAAATGCATGATTTGATTAAGTTTTGAAACATCATGCATATGCCTAATGGATGTTTTAGTGGTAACTTGGCCTTAATCCATGCTTAGGTGTTAGGATGAACTTGTAGGACTTAAACCTAAGATTTTAAATTGTCCCTAAGGTTGTATTCAGGGTTGCAATTGAGGAAATTGGAAGCACATATGCATCCATAGAGGTTACTTGCCCCCGTTCATGACATATAAGATGCAATGTTCATAATATTTATCTAGCATTATGCAATATTCGTAGTAAATACTTTTTTTTTTTAGCAATACTATGCACCAACTTATAATATCCCAATTAATTAAAGCGTAATCCATTCATACTTAACAAAATAAACATCCACGATTATACTACGGGTCTCAGAAGACTCGTCGCGTCTGTGGCGTCTAGTCAACCTCCTCCAGTTTACCACTGTCCGCTACCTGCTCTGATCCTAACACATCGCCTACCATTTGGGGGGAATGGTAGTTGAGACTACCACAGTGAGATTTGATTACAAATCTCAGCAAGTTAACAGGAAACTTCTACACAAGTTATTGATGCAAGCATGTCAGTAAAAATATGAATGCATAATCAAAGTCGTAAGTAAGCATAACATAACTTGATATATAGAATGGCGTAAATGACATAACCTAAACTGAAACTAAAACTTAGCTTGACGTGACATGACATGTAGGTGAATTTAAAACATAACATGGACTAGCAACATAGCATGAACGTGAACATACATAATTTGAACATAACATGAACCTTAGCATAACATAAATGTGAAGTTGAACATGACATGAACCTGGACATAACATGACATAAACATGAACTTGAAACATGTTCTTGTCTCATGGGGTCACCATGATAGAGTAGTCTTATCTCATAGGATTACCATGATTACGTAATCTTATCTCATGGGATTACCAAGATTGTGCATTCTTATCTCATGGAATTACTATGATAGTGTATTCTTATCTCATGGGGTTACCATAATTGCGTATTCTTATCTCATGGGGTTACCATGATTTAACAATAACCATGAACTGAACAATAACTTAACTGTACGAAGACGTACATAATCGTAAGTTGAAAGACATGACGTACTTGATAGAAACTATTTTGTAGCTTGACATAACATGTGATAGACAACATTTCATAACATGGCATAACATATAATAGTGAATATTACATGATATGGCATACATGTAACAGTGAACATTATGTGACGTGACATACATATAACATAGGCATAACGTAACATGACATACTTCCACTTATAGCAATACGTAACAAAATAGATGGTGTAACAAATAAACATATAATGACATGGCATGACATGACATATATAATAACATACGAACATAATTTCTAGTTTCCTTACCCATCATACATACATAGTAAACTGATAGTAAGTTAAGAGTTAACTTACCTCGTTCGTCGCATTCTACGAGAATAAAATGCGAAACATGAGGAACTGAAAATATTGATTTCAAAAATTAGAAATTTAATCACTAAAAATTAGAATCATGAAAACAAGCTAACTTAGAATAAAATTACCATCTAAGCCTCTACATGTGGGAAAATGACTATTTTATCCTGAACTTAAGAATTTCGCACCCTAACTCCAAAAATTTCTAGGAATATAAATTTTGTCTTAAACCCAAATATCAACTCAGAAAGATTTAAAACAAATCACAACTATGAAAAACACACCATGGCCAAAACGTCCATAGGATTTTCCCCTTGATTTTTGTCGCACTTCTTCTAATTTCAAAACTCATGATCAAACCAATTTTTTGCAACAAAGATCTTCATATCTTAAGTTTAAGAACATACTTAAAACATCTAACAAGAACTTACTAATCATCAACCCAAAACTTTTTAGTAAAAAGATCCAAACTTTTTAACTAAAAACAAAACTTTTGAATCATAAGTTTTGATCTTATTCAAAACATCTCCAAGAATTTTAAACAATCAAATCTTACTTCTAACATATTCGTAACATTATCCTAAGATGAACCATGCTTTAAATGATCAAACAAAAGTCATCAAAATCACAAAATAACACTTGGAGTTTTTGGTTTTACACTTAGTCCAAAAACATAAACTTTTCTCTCAACTAACTTTGATCAATCTCTTGATCCTTGGCTTAAAGACACGTGATCTTCAAACTAAAACATCACATTGTTTAAAGATGTGTCCTAAAGAAGATCTAATCATCAAACTTAAAATCACATGTTAAAACTCAATAAAAAATGGATCTAACCCAAAACATCAAATCTTAGGCCTAACTGAAATTCTCTTGCATAGAAAAATTATATATTTAAAACTAATACTAAATATCTTCAAAATAATATCCTAATATATATATAAGAGACTTAGGATCATCACATAAAAATATCAAACCCTTTGGAGTAAGATTAAATTACGAAATATTCAAACTTTCTCAAAACAAAAATTGTTTTTCCACTTCCAGTTTTCAAGTTTCTAGATCTAGGAAAATCTATCATCAAAAGCTTTAGTCATGCAATAAAACCTCAATGAACATTCATAAACATATGTTAAAAAACACTCCATTAAATGTTCGGACCAAGATATGTTTATTAGTTTGGTCAAATTTTCTAAAACATAACATATTTTCCAGTTTCATGCCTAGAATGACATTTCCATGGTTAAAAATATTTTTGACCAAACAAATGAGCAGGAAATGAGACTAATAAGATATCCACAAAAACTACACTCAAAGAAGAAAAACTTTGATGAGGAGTCATCGTGCGAAAATACATACAATGGGTCTAAAATCTCCATGCAAAAAGACCCAGAAATCTTCCTGAGAGAGCTCTTTTGAATTTCTCTCTAAGAACGGGGTGAAAAAGTGATTAAAGGGAGTGAAATGTGTCTTGCACGACTTTAGACTTTTGGAGGTGAAAGTTATGGGCTTGAATAACCCTTAGTTGGAGGTGGCTATGTGACATAAAGTGGAAAATAGTGAGGAGCAAGGACTGCCTGCAACAGCTGTGAGGTATGGAGGTTGATGAGGTGGATTTCTCCTTTACACCAAGGCACTATTAGGTGTAGTCAAGGGCAGTGGATGGTCTGCCATGTGGGGATGAAACTTCTTCAAGAAGCTTTGCCAAGGTGGCCAAATTCGTGGGTTTTGGTGGGCCTCAACCAATGTGGCTTCAATGGTTTAAATGGGGTTTGGTTAGGGTTTGGGATGCTATCAAGCCCAAATCTAATTTTTCTTAGCCCAATCAAAATTCCAAGGTTTGAAAAGTTGGATAATGATATAATAACTAGGATTTGATTAATTAATAGTATGTGGAAGCGATTTAATCAAATGATTAAACACAATGCTAGAAATCATATTAAAAAATGTTTGAAGGCCAACTTTAGGGTTGGGGAAACTGTTTAGGGTTTCAGTTTCAACCAATTTTTTGGAGTTTCAATTGGATTCCAACCAAAGAGGGTTTCAATTCAACCATTTAGGGTTTCGCTAGAATTGAAATCCTCTTTGGTTTGGTACAATTTGGTTGATTAGATGAAACAAAGTTTTGCTTAGGTGACATGATCTCACACCTTGATTTACTTTACAAATCCATCTAATGGTTCCTCATGGTATCAAAGGATTGAAACTCTCTTTGATCTGGTACAATTTGGTTGATCAGATGAAATAAAGTTTTGTTTATATGGCATGATCTACACCTTGATTTCCTTCACAAATCCATCTAATGGTTCCTCATGGTGTCAAGTGTCTAATACTATTCACTATGTGTGACTAAGATCTTTTCAAGTGTCCAATGAAACTTCTCTAATCTAATTTGGACATTTGACACTGTGATTTTAAAAACACTATACTGGGTGTGCTTATTGAGGTTACTATTCACTCCGAAAAAATACATAATAAACTTAATACTGAAAAATCCTAAATATTCATATTAACGTTTAGTGAAAATCGTTTACCGAAATTCAACCCCGAAGTGCCCTTAAAAATAATTTCACAATTTCAAACAAGCGTTTCGTTCGAAATTATGAAAATGGGTTATTACGCCATAACATCCTAAATAAACAACTGAGTCTAATGGTGTAGACCATAACGCATTATGACACTTCTAACTATCTCAAATAATTAAACTCATATTTCTAGTACCAAAGTGAGTGATAACACTGACTATGTTAACAGACTAAAACTTGTGCGACTTGTCGATTCGTAAAAACTTATGGGATTTTCACAAGGTTCCTAAAGTCAATAGAAATTCCATCAGTGAGCTTCTAGCGGGCTGTTACACCTGGAACCTGTTGAGATCAATAAGAAAATATGGCAATAATGCATGGCTTCTGTTTGGAGACTTCAATGTGATTTTAAGCAGAAGGGAAAAACAAGGGGGTAGAACAAGACCTAAAAAACAAATGGAGGAATTTAGGCAAGTTGTGAATGACTGTGAATTGGTTGACATGGGTTATTCTGGGTCCAAATTCACATGGTGGAATAATCGAGAGAGGGAAAACAATATTTGAGAAAGGTTGGACAAATACTTTGAAATAATATGTGGAGTTCTTTGTTTCCCAAGGCTAAGGTGGTTCATGACTCAGCTACTCATTTAGATCATATACCCATAATTATGCAGATAGAAGGCTGCAGTATAAGAAGAAAGGGATTTAAACCTTTCAGGTTTGAAGCAATTTTGATTGAGGATACAAATTGTGAAAAGGTCATTGAGAAGTCTTGGCAATATAACACTGGGCAAAATGGTATGGGGGATATTATGAACAAGATATCCGTGTGCAGTGAAAATCTCACAAAGTGGGATAAACAGTCTTTTGGGAATGTCCAGCTCAAGATATTATAAGCAAGAGCTTGGCACAACAAGCTAGAGATGAACTGAACTACTGGTTAGAAATGGATGAAATTATGTGAAGACAAAGATCAAATGCTTTGTGGTTAAAGGCATGAGACCAAAATATTAAATTCTTTCATAGAAAGGCCTTTCACAGGAGAAAAAAGATTTAGATTCTGAGACTCAAGGATGGAGAAGGATTGTGGAGAGAAGGAGAGGAAAAAGATGACCTGATATTGCAATACTTTCAGGAGCTATTCACTACTAATTCACAGAGAGGAAACTTGTGTTTTTTGTCTGCTCTAAATGGAAGAGTCACAAGGGGAATGAATGAGGATCTTACCAAGCCATTTACAACAAATGAAGTGGAGGATGCCTTGAACCAAATGAACCCTACCAAAGCTCCTAGACCTGATGGAATGACACCTATATTCTTTCAACAATATTGGGTCATTGTGGAAAGAACAGTCACTGTTGTTGTGCTGCATGCTTTAAATGAAGGTCAATTCCCATCCTCTCTCAATCATACTTTTATAACCATGATTTCAAAAACAAAAGACTTGAAAAAGTGATTGAATATAGGCCTATTAGTCTTTGTAATGTTATTTACAAACTTATTTCTAAACTATTGGCTAATAGGCTCAAGTTGATTTTCCCTGTAATAATTTCCAGTTCTCAATTTGCCTTTGTTCCTGGTAGAATTATCTCAGATAATATACTTGTTGCTTATGAAATGATTCATTATTTGAGAAATAAAAGAGCAGGGAAAGAGGGCTTCATGTCATTTAAGCTCGATATGAGCAAAGCCTATGATAGGCTTGAATGGACTTATTTGGAAGAGGTCATGCTGCAGATGGGGTTTGCCAAGAAATAGATTGATATGGTTATGCTATGTGTAAGGATTGTGTCTTTCTCTATAATTATCAATGGAGAGCCTATGGGACCTATATATCCTTCTAGAGGGGTGAGGCAGGGTGATCCCCTATCTCCCTATCTCTTTTTGCTATGTATTGAAGGATTGATCACATTGTTGCACCAAGGTGAACAGAACAAACAGATCAGTGGCATTAGAATTCTGTCGAGAAGCCCCTTTGGTGGACCACCTTCTCTTTGTAGATGATAGTGTGCTATTTTGCAAAGCCAACCTCAATGAAAATAGAGTTGTGCATAGATAATTGGAGTCATATGAGAAGGCATCTGGTCAGAGCATCAATTGAGAATAAACTACCATGATTTTTAGTAGAAATGTCCCTACTGATACACAGAGGACAATTCTAGACTACTGGGGCATCCAATAATTCTAACAATATGACAAGTATTTAGGTCTCTCTCCAATGGTTGGAAGAGCAAAATACAATGCTTTCTTAGATATTAAGCATAGAGTTTGGCAAACACTTTAGAGCTAGAAGGAGAAGCTTCTGTCACAAGGTGGTAAAGAGATCCTCGTTAAGGCAGTGGCACTCTCCACCCCAACATACTCTATGAGCTCTTTTAAATTACCCTCTTCTTTGTGCACTGATCTTGAGCATATAATGGCTAAATTTTGGTGGGGCCAGAAACAAGAAGAAAAGAGGATACATTGGGTGAGCTGGGAAAGAATGTGTGTTCCTAAAAGTGCAAGTGGCATGGGTTTCAAGGATTTGAGAACTTTCCATGATCTCTTCTTACTAAGTAAGGCTGGAGGCTACTGCAAAATGGGGACAACTTGCTTCATAAGGTCTTTAAAACTAGATACTTCCCTCAGAACAGGTTTCTGGACTCAAAGCTAGGTCATAATTGTTCTTATGCATGGAAGTGCATCTGGTCTGTTAAGGATAAATTGGCACAAAGTTGCAGATGAAGGGTAGGTAATGTCAGATATATTGATATTTGAATGACAATTGGATTCTAGGTTTTAAGATCTTAAACTACATGTGGGTGAGGGAGATATCCGAGAGTATGGGGCAAAAGTGGAGGCACTAATTGATCCAAATAGCAGATGGTGGAATGTTTCAAAAGTTTGAAGTGTACTTCCACTAGCAGCAGTAGATGAAGTGCTGAAGATGATTCTGAGTACTGAGTTTCATGAAGACTTTCTGACTTGGATTATGGAGAGAAGTGGCAGGTTTAGTGTTAAAAGTGCTTACAGGTTATTCAGTGATAAGCAGAAAAGTAATGGACAGGTTAAATCTTCAAATGCTAGTTGGCAAAAAAGAATTTGGAAAGAGATCTGGAAACTAAGCATCCCCAATAAGGTGAAGGTTTTTACTTGGAGGGCATGTATGGAGTGGTCACCCACTTTATCAAATCTGAAGAAAAGGAAAGTAGTGTTTGATGATCTATGTCAGCTTTGCTTTAAATATGTAGAAAACATGATGCATGCTCTATGCCATTGCTCACTCTTATAAGAAAGCTGGAATAAAGTTCTTCCTGACCTACAAATTGGTGAACCCGATACACAGTTTGTGGATTTTGCTAGACAAATACAAGAGAGTAAAATGAAGGAGGACTTGGAGTAAGTGTTCCTGACTGCATGGAGTTGTTGGTATAGAATGAATCAATGGATATTTGAAAGTAAACCCTTGCCAACAGAGAGTGTGATCAATCAAGCTCTTTCTATGCAAAAGTTGTATAAGTCAATCAAGGGAGCACCTCAAAGTAGTGTAAAGAAAAATTACAAAATGGATTCCACCTACTTAGGATGTTATTAAACTTAATGTGGATAAGGCCATGTTTCGTGAACAAGATTTTGCAAGTGTGGGGCCGATTCTTCAAGACAACAAAGGAGAAGTACTTATGATAACTAGCAAAAAGGAAGTGGCAGTGAATGATTCATCTGAAATTGAACTGATTGCTTGCTATTCTAAGAGGGCTACGACTAAGTATTCCTCTTAGTCTACAAGAGCTTCATATTAAAAGTGACTCGCTTATGGTGGTTAAAGAAATCCAAGAGATGGATAATTCAAGATCTTGGCTGGGACATATTGTCAAGGATATTCAACAACTTATGCAAAGGGTACCGAGGTGCACAATTCAACATGTCTATATGCATGGAATGTCAATGACGTCAATGTTTGGTGGGGTTATGTCCCTGGTTGTAGTCTGTTGGGCTGATAAATTTTTAGAGTAATGTTAAGTATAGTCTTTACTTGGGGACTGCATGTACAGGTTTAAACTATTTTAACTTTAAAATTTTATAAAATTACAAAATTATCCTTCTTAAAATAATATTTTCTCTCATTTAAACATGTGCCTGCACATACAATCTTCATTTCAGGACTGTAAATAGAATTTCTCAAATTTTTATAATATATTTCTGATTTAATCAGAAGTTCATGGTTCCTATTAAAAAAAAAAAAATTATATCATCCAACCTTATCCTTCCCGGTGCTCCAAAAACGTGCATAATTATATTAGCGCGTGAATCTGGAACAACAGCGCGTGGCCAAAAAGTACAGAATTTTTCGATTTAACTTTGGTGTCAATTATTTCAGGTTTATCCACTCATTCGTGGATTTCTCGACCTACCCTACGTGGGCGCCGTCCCTACCCAGTGTCAAACTCTGTAAATAAACCCAACTCCGACGTTATTTTCATAATCCCATTCTAAAATCAGTTCATGGCTAAACCTTCATTCGACCCGCCACCTCGCTGCAACAACCTCCTTCCCCTCTCCACCCCACACCTGCGTTTCCTCCTCGTTACCTCGTCTCTCTGCACCTTCCTCTGCTTCTGCCTTTTGCCTATGTGTATATATCTGTAGTGTGTATATCTATATCTATATCTAATAGATATATATATATATATATATATCATATAAGAGAACGGATTTCGATCTGTCCCGGTTTTCTTCTTGTTTTCTTTTCTCCCAAAAATGGGAAATGCTAACGGTACAGAAGGAGGCAGTGGGATTGGGAAGGATGATGAAGATCCGTTATCAGGAAGGAGATCGAATGGTGAATCGGGGTTTGGTTACAACCACGCGCCCAATTCCCATCCTCCGGAGCGCGTGCCTTCCTCCGATTCAATGGGGAACAACACCCCTCCTCAGAGCCCCCGACGCTCTCGATCCCCCATCTTGTTCGCTCCTCAGGTACTGCCTTTTGTGTTATCTTCTCTCGTTTGAATATTTGAAATAAAAAAGGTATTTATAATACCTTTTGTTCTTGCGACTTATTTTCTATCCAAATGTCATTATTAACTAGACAATAGAGCTTAAGACGCACTGTTATTTAAATTTAGCGATTGCTATATCAGCATGTTGTTCTTGGTTTATATTCATCACTTGCTGTGGAAGGATATGTTATTTCTTACAACCTGAGATCGGGTTGAGCATTTATATGAAAATAATTTGTACAGCTAAAACTGGGGTATATAAGGGAAGGAAGGCGGAATCCAGGAGTTTCACACCATAATATATCTGGTCGATTTCATCGTGTGATGTTTGTTTATATAGTTTTTCATCCATTCTGTGTAAAGAAGTGCATCCCAAGTGTGATTCAATTGAAGTTTAATGCATCTATTTGAAGTCTTCATTCGCTAGAATTCAACAAATCAACGTAATTAATTTGGCAACATTAACCCGTCATACTTGTCGGTGCCTCACATGTCTACAGCATATTGCAGGCAAGCACTCTATTTGCCCATTTGGGATGTCCGTATAGAATGTGCTATGCTGGAACCTTTATCAACAAAAATTAGGCCATGTTTGGTTTGCCATTTTTTTTTCAAAATGTTCCAAAATATTTTATAACTTCTATCCAAACATCTTTCAATTAAAAAAAAAATCAACTTTTCATCCCATCATTTGCCTAAATTTGAGAGAAAAGTAAAAAACACAGAAACAAAACAACTTTTACAAAAACTACCCTATAAATTATATTCAAATAATATTTCAATTTTGCTTATCTACTTTCACAAACCCTAACACAAACATATTTCAAAAGTTTTTTTATTTATTGAAAACTTCACAAAAATTAATAAACAATACATCTAAAAAAAAATCTCAAACATTCTCAAAATTTCTCTTAACCAAACATGTGCTAACCTTCTCTTTGTTTTCTTTTTTAACTTTTGTGACATCTGTCCCGGGTAGTTTGCAAATGAAACCTGGCCTCTCTTTTAAAAACTTGCCCGTATGTTATCTCAGCCATTGGACAGAGCAATCCTCCTTTATCATAGGTTTCCCTGCATGCACAAGATAAATTGAGATTGTTGAAATGAAGAAAGAATATACCTTTATTCTCTGAGATACTTGAAAAAAATAGATTAGCAATCAAGGTGTTCTTAATGACTTGTTTTGGCTTCTTATAAAAAAGCTGAGAAAGTTAGAGAGACTATCAGAAGGTAACTTAGAACTTTTTCACTGACTTGCCTACGCACCAATTTAGTATAATGTGGATTTAGTGGTAATTATTTGAACCTGTCATCTATAGACTTGTACACATGGCATGTTCTCATTTTTTGGGTCCTTAGTTTTGTTTTTAGGAAGTAGTCAAATTGACGGATTGACTCTCTTATGTGGTCTTTAGAGGTTTTTTATTTAGGAGATTATCATGATTCTCTCTCTCCCCTGGTCTTTGAGTGCCAAATGAAAGTGATTTGTTTTTTCCTTACAAAAACTAATCTGGAATCACTTTTTAATTTCTTTCAGTAGGAAACTATTGAAAAGAATTCTTTTGTCAACTGTGAGTGAGGATTGTGCGTTATATGCTTGTGTTATTGGAAGGAATACATACTTTGAAGAGAACACGTCACTGCCTCAAATATGCTACCGGAGGCTCTAAACAAAGTAATTCAATTGATATGAAATAAAGTTATAAAAAACTAATTTTTGACTTGTTATTATTTATAACTTATTATTGTTTTATTATAATTAATATTCTAATATACGGCACAAGCCAAAGACAACTATGCACATGTTAGCTTGTAGAAGTGATCGAGTAGTAGTCCCCATGATTCATTTTTAATATGGAGAGTTGGTTTAGCATGTATTATCCCTCAAAAGTTAGTAGATCTCCTTGCTACTCGGAGAGGATTAAGTGGAAACAGTCAATTGCAGCTGTGTAGAAGATCATCCCCATTTTTCTATTGTGGTGTATATGGAAGGAAAAGAACGATAGAAACTTCAAATATTGTGAGTTGTAATTGGATTAACTCAAAACATTTTCTACAAAACATTGTTCCTTTGGGCAAAGATTCCAATGGACAAAGTTTTCATGATTTCCCTGTATTGGTTTCTAACTTCAAATAGGTGTTTTTCCTGTGTACCTGCCTTCTTGGGCAATGCCTATTGATACTATCAATAAAATTCGCATACAATTATAGTATTTTTTCTTTTTTTTTTAACCCTGAGGGTAGCTCAACTGGCCCGGCCTTGGGTTTGCTCTCCAATGATCACTAGTTCGAGTCCCCTTAGGGCCACTACCTGATTGTTAACTTCATGGTCCTATGGGATTAGTCGAGATGCGCGCAAGCTAGCCCGGACACCCACGGTTACCAAAAAAAAAAATTATCGTTTTTTTTAAATCTCCCATATCTAATTGATAACTGAATGAGGGTCCTTGAAGCTCATCTTCTTCATAATAAATGATCCGCTTACCCCAAAATGATCCCTTCTCCCAAAGTTATGGGGCTATTTTTCATACTCATAGATCCAACTACTGAGTTGGAAAAATTGGTCTAACTTTGTATTGACCCAATTCACGAGTTATTTTTTTTAGTTCATTTGCATCATATATCTTTGGAATTTACCATTGGTAAATACTATGCACACAACCAATATATAACTTTCACACTACTACCTATTAAAATACTAATTTATTTTGACGTTATTTGAATTTCATTTATTTTTTATGTGTTTGAATTTAAAAAGTAATGATATTTTAATAGGGAGTTGTGTAAAATGTGTGTTGATTGTATGCATATCATTGCTCTTTACCAATACAAGTAGCTTGGTCAATTATTCAATACAACTTTCAAATTCATTAAAATTCCATGTGCATCAGTCTGAACTATTATTACCTGCTCTCCATTCTCATTTGTTAATGATTAAGTATAATAATATTTTCAATTACTAAGATTCCTTGTTGAATGTCTTGACCTGTTCATTTCTCGTGAACAATAGCTAAAAGGCATTAACAAGGTAAACTAGCTTTTTGTATGCGAGGTATCTAGGATAATTGGAATTGCAATTCTTAAAGACCCTACTATTCTCATATTGAAATGTCGTAGTATGTATAAATATTTCACACTAACATCAACCATTTGTATGATTCTTTGATAGACCATCAGGATTTCAGGAGAGAATAGAAAGTTTGATCTTCATCTAATCTCAGTTGAATTGCCCCATCTTTCCTCATGAGGACAAATTTTGATTTCAAATCTTAGTTCAAACATGAGAAGGATTCCATGGTAAGTGCCTTGGAGTATCCACATCTCAAGATTAGGCACTAATGAGCAAATTGAACTATCAAGTGGTTGAGAACCTCACAGCATAGGCATAACGACCCAATTATCAAGGTATGCTCTATGAAAAGCATGTCTTAAGGTGAAGGGCTAAGGGCATGTTTGGGGCACAAGACAAAACACAAAATTCTCATCTCATCATTACACCTTTTTCAAATCCCCATACAAAATATAATAAATAATTCAACTTTTTCAAATCCAAATACACCTTTTTCAAATTCCAAAACAATAATAATATTAAAACATAATATTTTAAACACTAAAATAAAACACAAAATTCTCATCTCACCCCCCAAACCTGCCCTAAGTATCGCTCTCGTATTTAGTTGCCATCGTTGAGTTTAGAATCCTGAGCAGATTGCCAGCGATAACCCAGAGGAAGGTGAGGATGATGTAAAGTCATCATGCTCCTTCTATCCTAGGTGACACATGGCCACAATGGCTAGGACAAAGGCTGATCCCATAAGGGTGAGCTAACCCCCGAAAACCCATTCTTAGTTTGGATAGTAGGTTGCAACTTGCCTGCATAAAGCCTGAATCACTATTATCGGCAATTAGCAATATGTCGGTGAATTTGGGATGGAGGAAGTGGTAAGATGTTTTGGATCCCTTCCAAGAAAGGGAACTTCTCTATTTGATCATTTTATGGATCAACACCATGATCCTTTTCCTGGGAGGAGTATTTGGAGGAGTAAGGCACCGGTTAAGGATGCTTTATTTGATAGCTTCCTTAGGGAAGCTTCTGACTATGGACAACCTAAGAAAACGATAGAGCATGGTAATTGATTAGGCTCCGTTTGGATACAATAAGTGTTTTATCTCATCTCATCATTACAACTTTTTCAAATTCTCACGCAAACTATAATAAACAATTCAACTTTTTCAAATCCAAAAACAATAATAATATTAAAAAATAATATTCTAACAATATTTTATTCAACTCTCATCTCAACTCATCTCATCTCAACTCACTATCAAAACCACACCTTAGTGTTGCATGTGTAGAAATGGAGAGATAGTAGATCATTTGCTTCTTTGCTGTGAGGTGGCTAGGGCCCTATAGGATGATATCTTCAATAGAATGGGACTAGCATTTGTAATGCCCCAATGGAAGGGCCAAATCACATGACCTATACTCCAAAAAGACTAGTCAATGATACAATTAGAGCTCCATTGAAGCATTATAAAGAGCAAGA
The DNA here is from genome assembly GCF_001411555.2 of Juglans regia. Taxonomy (NCBI): domain Eukaryota; kingdom Viridiplantae; phylum Streptophyta; class Magnoliopsida; order Fagales; family Juglandaceae; genus Juglans; species Juglans regia. Next base: position 13,592,337 of record NC_049905.1, read on the forward strand.
AATTCTCATTCCCAAGCAATGTGGGATCTCATACATCAGCTAGCTTTATCCTAATCATATGGGGTATCACAACATGGGTTATGCTTGGAAAGGTGATTGATCTCCCTACCAGTTGGAATTGTAGCAATATGGAAGATAGTCCCCATATGTCTATTGTGGTGCATTTGGAGCGAAAGGAAGCCAGCTGGAGAGGTCTATACAACATCCCACGAATTGTAACATAATGAAAGACAATCCCCATATGTCTACTGTGGTGCATTTGGAGGGAAATGAACAATCAGAACCTTAAAGACAGGGAATGCTTACTGGATCAACTTATACGCTTCTTCTTCGATTGTTTTAGCAATTGCTATAGACTTTAGCAGGCTCAACTTTCATGATTTTCTTGCATCTATTTTTAGTTCTTGACTAGGTGTCTTCTCTTGTATGTGTCGTGTATACTTGGGCTATGCCTATTTTTAATTATTATAAATAACATTTATCTTACCTATAAAAACAATATGGGAGTGAACGAAATTCAAGGGCCTTGCAGACGCTGCCCGCTAAACTATGGGAGCTCGCCATAGTGCATTGATTATGCTTCTATGTTTGATGGTTTTTTTCCTTACTTTATTAGTTTCTCATATTTGGAATGTTATCATTTGTGCCTCAATTTGTTCCAATCAATTTACATGGTCCAATGGCATAGCAAGACATTCACTTCTTGTGGCATACATGCGTGAAAGAAATGCACACACTGACTGGAAATTGAAATCGAAATCTCAGATCAATCTAATCAGAAATGTGATTTCGAAACTTTTAGCTCCAGTACAGCTATGCTCCAAAAGATCCATTAAAATTTTCTAAATAATGAAATAAAATATCCATGTTGTAACAAATTGATTTTTGTTTTATCGGTGAACAAGAATTTTATTGATGAGAATGATAGGAATAGCCATGTACATATTCAAGAGCAATGCCATGTTGTAACGAATTGATATTTGAGGGATGCATGCTACTGTGCAATTCCTCAAGTATGCACCTGTTCTTATTTATTGTGACATTGTAAACATGTGAAGTCTATATTATTGGCTAGCAGTGATAATATTGTAAGTTATGTTGCTTTCATATATATATATATATATATATATTGTAAGTTCTGTTGCTTTCATGCAAGAGTTACTGATTTTTACTGTTCATTTGCGGAGATGCTAGATGCTGGTAAAAAGTTCTGAATTTTATTTTTATACCGTGACCGAAGGAGCTTAACACCCTTGTTGACCTTTAACTGATGGGTTGCTCTTCTTCTAAATGTTTGCAGGTTCCACTAGCTCCCTTGCACAGGGATGATGGCCCCCCCTTTTCCAACAGTATCTGGCAGAATGAATCTCAGGGAGTTGTTGATCATCCGCCTGAGAGAGGAATCCCTACCATGATTACATGGAGCTATGGTGGTTCCAATGTTGCCGTTGAGGGATCTTGGGACAACTGGAAATCAAAGTAAGCACTGGTCACTTTTTTATCATAATTTACTTTATCTTGTGACATGGACGTGACATGTTGGACAAAGTATGTGACATGTTGTTCCATCTCATTGCAGGAAATTACTTCAGAGATCTGGTAAAGACCACTCAATTCTTATGGTCCTGCCATCAGGTATATTCCATTACAGGTTCATTGTTGATGGTGAATGGAGATATATCCCAGATCTTCCTTTTGCAGCTGACGAAATCGGCCGTGTTTGTAATCTTCTCGATGTTCATGTATGTGTCTTGCTTCTCCTTCATTTAGCCTCTATATTGTCCTCAAGTTTTTTGTCCTTATCCCACAGTCAAGATCATTCAGGTGGTGGATGTAAGAAGGGTGGGTATGTTCTGAAGCATGCCAATCAGTCCTGTAGTTGTGACAGAGCAAGAGAGACGGAGATTGACAAGAAAATGTTATGCAAGCATGTACATGGGCTACTTATAATGATCTAAATGCCATGAATGGAAATGGAAGTTATGCACTGACATAACAACACTAATACATGCAGTAGGGTAATTAAGTCGTGTTGTGTAAGAATAATAGTAGTTACACTAACCAATTAATTAATGTGACACCAATCAAGGAGCTGGATCGCCATTACTTCGACCAATTTTAAAATTTCTAATAACTAGGAATGTCACAATTAAGTTAGTCTAATTACTCTCAAAAAATCTTTCTTCGATGACATCACTGTTTTGGACTTCTTTCTTAGCTGATATCTAATGAATTATATGGTTAAGATCTATTTTCATACACCACTATTACAATCATCTAACTTTCCTCTGTTAGCTTTTGTTGTTTTGTGCAGGATCATGTGCCTGAAAACCTTGAGAGCGTGGCTGAGTTTGAGGCTCCACCTTCACCAGACTATAGCTATAGTCAGGTTTTTCCAGCAGAGGAGGATTTTGCAAAGGAGCCTGTGGCTGTTCCGGCCCAACTGCATCTAACCGTCCTGGGTATGGAGAACTCAGATGAAGCTTCTTCTTCAAAACCTCGGCACGTTGTGCTCAATCACGTTTTCATGGAGAAAGGTTGGGCTTCTCAGTCTGTGGTTGCCTTGGGCCTAACCCATCGGTTCCAGTCTAAATATGTCACGGTTGTCCTCTACAAACCACTCAAAAGGTAGAACTCCCACTTTTGAAGCTCAATTCTGCAAATCAAAAGATTGAAAAATGATTTTACAGTTGACCGTGAAGGTATCTTTGTCTATAGAACATCTCTATATTTTAACTCGTGACCATGTTCTGTCACACAGCACGCCTTAATTTCATCCTTTGCTTATGGAACCCTTTTTCCTTCCTGTAAATAGTGGAAAACAATGATCAACTTTCCATAGCTTTGTTTATCTTTTTTCTTTTCTTTCTTTTGTTTTTTGTTTTTTGTTTTTTTTAATGGGTAGAATTGCTTGTGGTGTAATTGATCGGTTTTAGTAAACGCCATCATAAATGCATGTGCTCAATCTTACTTCGATTCACTGTCTTATACTTTTAGTTGACGGGGAAGTAGGGGAGGATTCATGGGTTTAAGAATCGTTTCAACTATGTAGCTTGCTACGCCTGGTGCCATAAAAGGATTTTAGAAGGGGAAAGGAAAGCTATGAGATAGAAGAATGTGGGGTCGGCTTTAAAATTCTTGATTTTAGTATTATGCTACTGATTTTAGGATTTGTAACTTTGTTGTTTAGGGTATTTTATGAGTAATATTTTTTCATCTTAAGCCATTATTTTTTATTAAATATATGTAAATATTTTAATTTATTTATATCTTTGTATAAGCATTCAGAGATGAGATGAGATGAGTTGAGATGGTTTGTGAATAGTAGAAGATTTGTGAGTTGAAATTTGTGAATAGTAGTGAGATGAGTTGAGATGGGTTGGAGTGATTTTTGAATTCAAACGGGACAAAATCCTGAGAACACTGTACACCGCTATAGAACCATGCCATGCCCTTCGTATACAACATGAAAAGATACTGTGTGGAATATACGGGTAGAACACTGGATGTTGTGAGTAATAGATATTTTAATTGTAGGGTTTTATTAAAAGGTTCTATCAGAAATCTATTTACCGTTTGATAAAGTGTTTCTAAACATGTTAACAGTTTTTTTCAGCATCTCGCATGATCGTTAAAGTTGCTTTTCATCAAATGCTTTGATCTGAGTTTTTTAAAAAAGTGAGTTTTAGCTTTTCAAATACTTTTTATAATGAGTAATAGTCCATACAATTCTAGCGTGTGCAATTTCTATGTACTCCTTTTAAGAAAAAATGAGATCTATTATTCTTCATGTGGGTGTTAGATTTATGTATTTTTTTCAAAGAGAGAGTGCGTAGGACTTACACAGACTATAAATATGATTTGTCTTTTATAAATCTATCAAGCATACAAACTTTTCTTTAAAACATTACAATCACGTGTATAATGTTCATTGTCACCATACTTGTGAATATTTGTCTTTAGATATTTGATGTTCTGAACGCATTAGAAAAAGTGAAAAATATTTTATCAGAAAAGATGCAACAATTTTTTTTTTTTTTTTTTAATCTTTATCAGTCAAAACAGAAACAAATGAGTAAGAGAGCTTTCTGTAATCCAAGTCCTGAAATAAGAAATGATACAGACAAAATAATTTATAATTTTTACACAATTTTTAATAAAATATTATTATTTTTTAATTCAAACCCATCACAATCAAATAAAATCTAACGAATTAAAAATTAATAATATTTTTATCAAAAAGTTGTTGAACTAGTGTATATATGTTTTTGTCACGGAAGATTTCAAGATTTTGCTTTAGGCTGCAAAAAGGCAAGTAGGAAGTAGGAGTTTTTAAGCCATAAAACCTAAAAGCGACGCATGAAGTGATGTCTATTAGTAATGTGCTTTGTACTTTTTTTTGAACTGAGAATAACTTTATAGCAGAAAACGAATTACAAAGTTTCTGGGGAAACTATTTGGTTAGTACAAACAGGTATACTCTCAAGATCATACAGATCATTTTTATATAAAATAGCATTCTTGGCTAGCACGTGAGCAGCCATATTAGTATCCCATTTACTATGACTAATACTCCAAGTTGCAAATGATCCTAATACATTTCTAGTGTCTTCAATGATTAAACAACCTGGACTCCATTCCTTCAAGGAATTTTTGCATCTTCTCGACCACTTGTATTGAATCACCTTCAAGAATAAATTCATGAATCTCGGCTTCTTTACAGAAGAGAATAGCCACCATCAAGGCATAAGCCTATGCAATCCAGTGCCCTTTTAGGATCTCTCGAACTTCAAAGATTGATTTCAAAATAATCTCCATGAATTGGTCAATTATGTCAAAACGATTCTCAAATGTTAAAATTTCTTCCACTATAGGTAACCAGTAGTACTTACGCTTTCCTTCTAGGATATCCTAGACATCTCTCTAAGGAAAGTTCCATTAAAAAATCTGCTATCCTAAAATGGGTCTTCACTGTACACTTGTCCTCAATAGTATCAAGCTAGCCTTCCATCTTACCTTCAGCCTTCTGAACCGGATACAACTTCTATCATTTCAAGGGGAATGATAGTGGAAATTACCGCAGTGATATTTCAAGAAATCCCAACAAGTTATGTAAAAAATGTACACAAAGATAACATAAACACGCATAAAGTAAACATGAACATGAATGCATGAGCATGAACGTGCAATTTCATAAACAATAGTTTTCAACCATTCAAACTCTTTTTCAAACACACGACAATTTGCAGTAACAGAAAAATAGTGTAATCATTCATTTTCATATTCATTCATAGACTCTTATCTTATACGTACTTACAGATATCTGGCAGTCATCTCACAACCATGTGCACTTGCTAGTTACTGCATCACATCACAAGCCTCTTGACTAGCTGTAAGTACGTCATATTTGAGGCAGCCAAGTAGATCAAAATTATTTTACCATGAGCCCTCTTATGCTCTTGGCAGATCGACCTGCCTTCACCAAAAGTTTGCAATTAATATGATAGATCACATCGCCATCACAATACTTATCACTTTTCACACCCACTAGCGTTAAGCGTTACGACTTCACTCTGGAAAGCTTTTGGTTCCTTCCAAAGCCTGTTGACTGTACTTTGTCAACCCGAGGCTACCACTCAATTTTTATTTACTCCAGAGTGGATAAGGAAATTCTACTAAGATATTCCTCTATCCTAGGATTGGGTCATGTCAAAAGTCTTCTAGATCCATAATCCTAACATGTAACTCTTTCATGTGATCTTATCATGTCATTTGAATGACATGTATCATGGCACAATATTTAGTGATCCTGACATATGAGCGACTTGGAATAATTAAAACATTCACTTAAACATATTCACAATGATCACAACACATATCATGAACAAGAAACTTTATTATCAATGAGTCAAGCAATATAGCATAGCATAGTCGAACATGAATCAACCAATATTTCAAACAACAAATCATAATTGCAGCGTTTACTCGATAAACATGATTATATTATCCAAGAGTAAATTAGAGGCTAACTTACAAAAAAATTTGTTTTAATAACAATGCCGACGAACACGCAAGTTGAAAAGTACATGTTTTAAATATTAGAACTTGATTTGAAAGAAATCCTTATACTATCATGCTAACCCGTGTACCTAGTGGATCTAGAAATCCATTGCTAAACACTATCAAATCTATTTGGCCATAGTAGTTATTAACCCTTCCAATTCCATTCTTAAGCATGCACTTGTTTTATACATGACAAAAACCCTAAATGACAATAGGATTGTTACCAAGCTTCACCTTCATGGACAAGAACCCTAGTAAACTGAGTAGCTTTTAAAAAGAAAATGAGTTTGTGACAAAACCTTGCTTCCATGGGCAAGAACTCTAATAGGCCGAATATTGCTAGGTTTGTTATAACAGGTCCACTTTGGAGCGATGTGCTGTTCTCCTGGGATTAATGGACACGTAAGCAGCACTCTACACAATAAATTAATGAGCCGCATCATAGCAGATTTCTAGTAGAAGAAAACCTGGGATTTCTTTCTCTTTCTCATGATCTGTTGTTTGTGTTGTTTACATTTTGCCTCTCTCTCAACTCACTGACTCTCGATGATTTTATTGTAACATGAGATGAGACCATTTTTGCAGTAGAAATTAACTCTCCCTTTTTTCATACCCACTTTGGATGCAACCTAGGGGTTCAACATAATGGCATAATCAAATGGGTGCTGTTACAGTTACCAAAGCTGGGCATAGAAGTTTTTTACCGAATGACATGTCCCTCTTGAGTGGCAAGCCACATGAATTAAAAAAAAAAACCAAAAACAAAAATGAACACAAACCCTGCCATTCGTTCCTTTCCTTTCATTATATTTCTACAGCTTACAGGCGTCGGCCTCACTTTCTCTCTCTATTTCTAGCACGGACCTCTGGTTCTAGTCCACCTTCCACCGGCCTCATTTTCCCCCCTCTTCTGAGCGGTAGTTTTTTCTCCATCTTTTTCTCTATTTTTACTCAAATGTTAGGGTTTTTATCTACAAATATTAGGAAAAATCAGTGCTCAAAAACATAAAATCTATTTGGAAATAAAAACTCACCAGGAATTAAATAATAAAATAAGTTGTTTTGATTTTTTGTCCTACTAAGCCTTTTGTGTTGGAGAATTTTGGACCTTACATTTTTGTCTGGTTAAGGTTGTTCAAATTTCATGTATACAGTTTTGGACTTTAAAATTTTGGACATATACAGTTTATTACTGTATTATTTGTATATATTATTTCCTTTGTTGATGGACACCAAGGCGGACAAACTCTTAAAGATCCATTGCAAGTTTCAGATGGTGCAATCACAAGATCGAGAGCTAAGAAGTGTAAGGAAGCAATAGAAAGATTGGTGCAATCCACTTGGAACGAGACTAACAATAGCCAAATATTCAAAATTGGTTTGAGAGAAGGAGATCTAGTAACCATCCACGTGATACAAGCTATGGAAAAGTACAACATAAATTAGAGCATATTATTATGTTTATGTGATTGAAAGCATTGAATTTGTTTATTTAATTAAAGGGATTTATTTTATTAGTTATAGGAATTAGTCTAGAATAATTGGGATTGAGGATGTTTGGCCCACATATATCTTATTTCTTATGAACTATATGGTTTTTTAGAATACCTTGTATTTTGGCCAATGACTTATTTGAAAAGTTCTTTTTAGGAACTATGGTTTAAATAGGTACTGTAGCGAGTTACTGTAGCCATGGAACTATTCATCCAGGGGTATTTTTGGAAGAAAGTGCTTTATTTTGGCTAGACCTTTAATTAGATTTTGGTTTAAATATTCTTGGTAGCCTCATTTTTAAGAAATTTATGAAATTTGATAAATTTATTCATTGTGAGTTAAGTATATTTCATCTTATTCCTGAATGAACTTTTGAACTTATTAAAGGCCAATCACAAACTTTGTAACGTTCTTCCTTATAATTTAGGTTCTTGAGACAGGTTCTTCAACGGGTCTAGATTTTCATATAATCTAGGTTCTTGGAAAGAGTTCCTTAATGGGTCAAAAGTTTTCATTGGCTTGATTTTAGTTTTCTTGGGTGAGTTTTCAAATTGATTGTAAATTCAAGAGATTTCATTCCCGCGGGTTTATATCATTTGGTATTCAGAGCAAGGTTTCCAATCAGGTCTAATTCTATCTATTAATTCTTGCATCTTTAAATTTAATTCTAGGGTTTCATCGTTCTAGGGTTGCAAAAAAAAAAAAAATAGGCTGCCGAAATTCTTAGGATTTTTGGTTTGGCTGAAATTTGCATCACCTAAGGTTTCAAAATTTTAGGTTTTCTTGCATCTCTAAGTTTGTCAATTGTTTGGAGTGTCGTTCTATTGATTCTCTTCTACTTCATTGTCAATTCTTCTGTATTTGAATTCAATTGCTTGAATTAGAGAAAAGAAAAAAAATCGAAAAAAAAGGTAGCATACGTTGTTATGTAGTTACAACAAAGAGAAAGAATGACATTTATTCATTGAGTTTTATCATCAAAAGGGTTGAATATATCTTTCTAGTTGATATCTTGTTTTATAATGACTCTTTTCCTTATATAAATTTCTTGAGTCTCGTGTCATTTTATACTTTCCTTATTTCTTGTTCTTATTTCTTGGATCGATGTTACTGGTTAGAATAAAATAAGGTTGTATTGTCTTGATTTAGTTTAACTAGTTTTTAAAGAACTTGAGGGAGAAAACTCTTGAGGTAAAATGTAAGAGAGTGTAAGACTATTATTGGAAAAATGTCAATTAAGAGTGAAACATGAGTGGAGTGTCATTATTTGAGTGTAAACATGTAATGGAGTGTGTGAGGTTTTTACCACTAACATTCTTTTTGTGCAGCACATTACGATGTCTCATATGAGTGACTCATCACCCAAGGGGATGACAGGTAACTCATCATTTGTATTGCAAGTCATGCAATAATAATTTGACTGATTGAACTTAGTGTGAGGGATATGATGGATCATCAAGAAGCAGTGATTAGAAATCTGTAAGGTGGGAGGGATAGGAGGCGACATGAGCCTAGTATTGAGAATGAGTATGAAAATGGGTTTGAGAATGTGTATAAGAATAGAGAGTATGGTGAGGATGAGAAAGACTTAACATCTGAAGTTGGATTGGGTAGATATAAAGGAGTTAGGCGTGAAAGAGGACTTAGGGGAAACCCAGGGGGTCGAGATGGAGTAGATTGGAACCTTGGGAACATCAAAATGAAAATGCCATCCTTCCAAGGTAGAACTCACCCTGAAGTTTATTTAGAGTGGGAGAAAATAATAAAGTTGGTATTTAATTGTCATAGTTACTCTGAAGAGAAGAAGATGAAGTTGGCGGTAATTGAATTCATTAATTATGCGATTATTTGATTGGATCAATTAATGACCAATAGAAAGAGGAATCTTGAGAGGCTTGTAGAAATATGGAGAAAGTTGAAAGCAATCATGAGGCGAATATTTGTTCCTAGCCACTACTATAGAGACCTCTACTAAAAATAACAAAATCTTATACAAGGGTCTAAGAGTGTAGAGGACTATCATAAGGAGATGGAGGTGACTATGATTTGGGCTAATGTAGTGGAGGATTGGAAGGCCACGATGACTAGATTTTCGAGTGGGTTGAATAGGGAGATAGCCAATGTAGTTGAGTTGCAACATTATGTAGAGGTATAGGACATGGTGCATATGGCTATGAAGGTGGAGAGGCAGTTAAAGAGAAAAGGTACAACAATGTATACTTTGGTTTCTAGCACTCCTTAGAAACTAAAGTGTGACAAAAATGATCAAGTTATAATAAAGGGGAAGACTGAATTACCTAAGGGAAAAGATGAAGGAACTAGCAACAAACCCAAGGTAGAATTACAACCTTCACGAAATAGAGATATTAAATATTTTAAGTGTTTGGGTACATGGCACATCGCATCTCAATGTTCAAATATGCGAGTGATGATTATGCGTGACAATTGAGAGGTGATGACTGAGAGTGAGGGTGATAGTGATGAGATGCCCGGGTTGGTTGATACTAGTGATGATGATGGAGTGGAGTACCCCATGACATGTCAATCTCTTGTTTCCAGTTGTACTCTCAATACACAAATTAAGGTGGATGATACGGAGCAACAGAGAGAGAATATTTTTATACTAAATGTCATATTAACAACAACGTATGTAGTATAATCATTGATAGGGGTAGTTATACTAATGTTGCTAGCACTATTTTAATTGAGAAATTGGATTTGCCTACCTTGAAACACTTTAGACCATACAAATTGCAATGGTTGAGTGATTGTGGGGAGGTTAAGGTAAATATGCAAGTGTTAGTTTCTTTTTGAATTGGGAGACACATGGATGAAGTGCTTTGTGATGTAATGCCTATGTATGCTGGCCATATTTTGTTGGGAAGACCGTGACAATATGATAGGAAAATGATTCATGACAGGTTTAAGAATAGGTATACTTTGGTAAAAGACAATAAGATCATTACACTTGTACCATTGACTCGAAGACAAGTGTATGAAGATCAAGTGAAATTGAAAAGAGAGAATGAGTTGAAAAAAAACTTATGAGGCCGAGAGTTCAAAAAAAAAAAAGATGAAAAAGAGAGTGAAAGAAAAAAAAAAGAATGAAAAGAAAAAAGGGAGTGAAAGAAAAAAAAAAAAAAAAGGTGAAAAGAAAAGAGAGTGAAACAAATGAGAGAAAAACAAAGAAAAAAAAATGAATTTTTATGCTAAGGTAAATTTTACTACAAACAAATTTGACAAAGCATTGCCTAGTGTTGTTGTCTCTTTGTTGCAGGGAAATGAGGTCATAATTTCTAGTGGTGTGTTTAGTGAATTGCCACATATTAGAAAGATAAAGTATTACATTGATTTTGTGTCTGGTGCGACAATTCCTACCTGACCTTTCTTTGACGAACATGAGTCCCTGAAATACTTGAAGGGACAAGGTAAGTTGAATAGAATGCATGCCAAGTGGGAGGAATTCATTGATATACTTCCTCTTATAACCAAATACACACAAGATAAGAAAAATTTTGTGGTTGATGTTTTAGCAAGAAGGTATATGTCATTATCTTCATTTTAGATGCAAAATTATTGAAATTTGAATATGATAAGGAATTGCATGCTAATGATGATGACTTTGTTAGTGTGTATGAAGCATGTGCGAAGGCATCGTTCGATAAGTGCTATAGACTAGAATGATATTTGTTTAGAGAAAATAAACTTTGTGAGCCTACTAGTCTTATGCATGAGATGCTAGTGCATGGATGTGGTTTGTTGGGTCATTATGGTCTAAAAAGGATTTTAAACGTGTTGCGTGACCATGGGTGGGAGTATTGTTTGTCATTTATTGAGTTTGCATATAATTGGAGTGGTCATTTTGGTGCAAGGAAGACTTTAAATGTGTTTCATGAACGTTTCTGAGAGTATCATTTGACATTCATTGACTTATTACATGAACGTTTGAAGAAATATCATTTGCCCTTATTAGAGTTTGCATATAATAGGACCATGCATACTACTATTTCTTATTCTTCTTTTGAAGTTGTTTATGGTTTTAATCCACTTAGTCATTTAGTTTTGATACTTTTACTTGTTGATAACAAGAGTAACTTTGATAGACTTTTCCAATTTCTTGAAAAAATTAATGAAAATACATATTAAGTGGATCTTCTAGGTAAGTATCATATTTTTGCTACTTTTAATGTTTTTTTATCTTTTTCCCTTTAATGCAGGTGGAGATTCGAGATCAAATCATTTTGAGGAGGGGGAATGATGGACACCAAGGTGGACCAAATCTTAAAGATCCATTACAAGTTTCAGATGGGGCAATCACAAAATCGAGAGCTAAGAAGTGCAAGGAAGTAATGCAAAGATTGGTGTAATCCACTTGGGACGAGACTAACAAGAGCCGAATATTCAAAATGAGCTTGAGAGAAGGAGATCTAATGATCATCCACGTGATACAAGCTTTGGAAATGTTTAACATAAATTAGACCCTATTATTATGTTTATGTGATTGAAGGCATTAGACTTGTTTATTTATAAAGAGACTTATTTTATTAGTTATATGAATTAGTCTAGAATAATTGGGCTTGAAGATGCTTGGCTCACATATATCTTATTTCTTATGAACTAGGGTTTTAGGGAAGGCCTTGTATTTTGGTCAATGGCTTATTTGGAAAGTTACTTTTTAAGAACTAGGATTTAAAGATGTACTGTAGAGAGTTACTGTAGTCACGACACTATTCATCTAGGGGTATTTTTGGAAGAAAATATTTTATTTTGGTTATGGTTTTAATTAGGTTATGGTTTAAATACTCTTGGTAGCCTCATTTTTAATAAGTTTATGAAATTTGATGAATTATTCGTTATGAGTCGAGTTTATCTCATCTTATTCTTGAATAAACTTTTGAACTTATCAAAAGTAAATCACAACTTTTGTGGTGTTTTTCCTTATAATTTAGGTTCTTGAGATATGTTCTTCAACAGGTCTAGATTTTCATATAATCTATGTTCTTGAAACGAGTTCCTCAATGGGTCTAAATTTTTCATTGGCTTAATTTTGGTTTTCTTGGGTGAGTTTTCAAATTGATTGTGGGTTCAAGAGACCAACTTTTTGTTTGTTTCCCCACTTTTTGTGCATACTAAGTGATTCAACTTTTTGTTTGTTTCTCCACTTTTTTTCCTTTTTTTCTTGGGTAAGATAGTGATCCCTATTCGTTTCCTGCTACAAATGACCCTTTGCAATTGGCCTATTTCATCATTCCAATTGCATCAGACCATAACTTCTTCTTGTCAAGAGTTACATGAAAATAATTTTTATATATTTTGTTGTGTTTAGTGATTTCTGTTTATCTTAAATCTCCATGGATGCTATGGTCTATTACTTTCTCCATGGGTGGCCTACGTGGCAGGACAACATTGGTCGCTGTTATTTGGGCATTAGCAGAATGACTAGTGAGAAGATTTTCTCTTGTTATAAACCTTTTACTCATATGGACAAAAACCCTAATAGATCGAATAGCAACAAGTGCAACGAAACCAATCTCCTTCTTAACCATCATTAGAAAGTTGTTAAACAAGTGGTATATGCAAAATAATCGAACCCAACTGATTTATACCTCATATCTCGTACATTTTCTTTCATTTTCACATTTGATTTTAAAGACAAAGAAAGACTCAACACCTTTAGGACTCTATATTTGAAAACTTTGGATGGAAAAATCCATATTTCATGAAACTAGAAAAGAGCCTTGGAGAGTGAAGTTTGCTTTACCTAGTTAGTCCCTTGAATGCTTGGCTTCTAAAACTCACAACTTCATGCAAGTTAGTAGTGGTTTAGTGATTAGATTGAAGAAGAAGCAACTACGGTTTTCTTAGGGTTGGGTTGTGAGAAGGGAAAAGGAGAAAGTGTGAGGAAAAATCTAATGGAAACAAAGTGACCTTTCGGTTTCTCCCCTAGGGTGTAACCCGCTGGCCATTAATAGCTATGGTTTAAATATCCTTTTGATTTTCCATGCTTTTCTCTCTCCCATCATTGCTCTATTTCAGAAGTCCAAAAGCCTCACACTCTATCTCATACATGGTTGCCAAAGGGCTTAGCTGAAGCCTTATCATTTCCTCTCTTGATCTCACAAGTCATCCTTCCATGAGCACCAAGTGTCATGGCCAAGTACCACTCTTCTTCCTTCATCATTTCTCTCTCTTGGAAATCTAAGGATCTCATGTATGCATGGGCGCCAAGTGACATGTTCTTACCAAAACCAAAACCTCTCCCTCTTCCTCATCATTGGCTTCCTCGAAACTCTAAGGGATTCCATTGCATGAATGCCAAGTGGCATCCCATTGCCACAACCAAAAATCCCTCTCTATCTCCCTCATCATTGTCTATTTTGGGAATCTAAGTGACCATTGAACCACTAGTGCATGGTTGCCAAGTGATGGCATCGAAGGTGGTAGCCGTGTGGGTGGCATGTGCCTTCTGTGTGTCCCTTCCTCTCCCACTCAATCTTGCCCCAACTTCTTCTGACATCATTTATTTTGTTGACCAAACCTAGATTCGATTGGCTCCCTAGGTGCACCCATGGATCTCCTTCACTCAGCCTCATCATTAGTCCATTAGAGTTCTAAAGGATAGGTTGCATGTGTGCCAAGTGGCATAACTGAATCATCATCCTTCTTCTTTCTCATTGATTGTTTTCTTGAAACTCAGGAATATTGTATATGGACGCCAAATGGCGTGGTCTTACCCAAAATCGAGAACCCTTCATCTCCCTCATAAAAGCTTCCTAAAACCCTAAAAGACTTCTACACCTGGATGCTAATCCTTATACTTAAAATCAAAAATCACATTGCTATAAAAGGACTTGGGCGGCTATCCATTCCAAAGTGTAAGGAACACTCTTAAAAAGCTTTTAATAAGTAAGTTCTAATTTGTCATGGGCCTAAAGGTCCACTAATTTTATAATTACTTGGGCCCAAACATGACCTCAAAGTCCTAGCTTTAAATCGAGATATCACACGAATAAAATTAATCGATTATAGTGTATGACAATGATTACATGTAATAATACATAACTATCACAATGTTCCATGATATTGCAAGGTGGTAAAGTATCTCTAGTGTATTTAGAGCAAGTAATAAAACATCATAAACCAGTCACAGAAATATAAGCTCAATGGCAAGCAAAATGCATTATGACCTCATATCATAAAACCTCCTAATCATAACCGTCATATCACTTCTAGATACAGTTTACACAACCGTGTATAAGTTAAAAAACAGAAAATGAACTTATGCTAATTTTTAAATGACACACATACCATCAACTTATGTTCAAACACATGACAACAACACATGCATGCTTATTTGTACATAAGAACTGTAAGATCCTTATTTTGACTAATTTAACACCCCCAATCTCCGTTTGTGATGTTATGAAGACTTGAAGTATTAGGACATGTAACGCACAGTCACATATCCTCGTTCATGATAGATAATATGTAATACAACTTATAATATGTTTAGCAATATGTAATAATCACAGTGAAATTGTGAGTTATAAAATTTTTGTAGCAGAATAACTGAAAACATAATATTATATAAAAACAACCATCATTAACACTTCATTAATTGTCCATAGTATGGGGCGGTCGGGACCATCTCTCTGATGCACTAAATGGCTGGGCCCATCTCCAAAAACATCACAATCAACTTCCGCTGGCGATTGGGAACTAATTCTGCTTCAATCATTTTCAGTTAAGGGTTCGCATTCATCATCATGATATGGTCCTGCTACAGCTTCTACCATCCCAAATGGAATGGTAGTTGAAACTAATAGAGTGAGATTCCTTGAAATCTCAATAGGTTAACAACCAATATACATAGGGATAACATAGACATGATAGATAATAAACATGAAGTGAATGCATGAGATGCAGAGAAAGTATTTGCTTGGTCATCCAGATTTTTTAACATTTTTCAGAGAATTAAGATACACATGTTCTTACAGAGAACATACATTTTCTTTTCTTTTGTTTTCCTTTTCATTTCATTTCTTTCTTAACATATAGTAACATGAGAGAAGAATAAACTTTGTGAGTATGCCGCCACCAACTTTGAGCTCTATTACTCATCATCCCTATACACCGCACACCACATTTTTTTTTATTCTTAAACTAATTGAATTCTTCTATTTATCATCCATATGCCACACATTTGGTCAGAGAAAAAAGAAGTATGATGTGTGGAGATGAAAAATAGAACACATGTTGCTTCTTTTTCTGCTTCCACATTTTGTGGCTCTTGATCTTTTGAATCATTACCAATCCCTCTTCATCTCCTCATTTGTCCACATACAATATTCTCTCAGGCATCTTCTCACTACTAAAGTCTTTCAAGAGATGGTCTACTCAGAAAACCCATCGACACAAGAATCGATGGGCACATAACTTGGCATAATAGACTGCAACAAACAATGTGTTTGACTGCATACCCCTTATTAAACTATTTCAATGTGTGTTGAAATTTTAAAGTGAAAAGAATCTACCTAGTACTATGTCTTTTTCTTAAGCCAGACTGTATAAGTACCTTTTTTTCCTTATTATATATATATATATGATGATCATGCTTGCTTGAAAAAAAAAGTGACTGGTGATATGCTGGTCTTTGACTCTCTAGTGACAAGTGCTTCCACATTTCAAACTAGTTTTTAAGAGAAAAGAGTTCCGAAATAATTTCGCAATAATTTTTATGAGTAATTTTACATACAACCGTGAAGTACATAAACGTCGTATAATTATTTTGAAAAAGAGTGTGGTCCACTATTCATGTAGATCTCATATTTTATTCATTTTTTTCAAAACAATTACAAGAATTAAGAATCAGACAGAAACTAAGAAACTTGAAAAATTGTAACGAAAAATAAAAAAAAAAGTAAAAAATAAAAGGCCCACAGGCCCACAAGTACCTCTTTGATCTCTTTTTAGGGGATGTTTAGATTCAAAAACACTCTCACTTGATCTCATATCATTTAATCTAATCACTATAATTTTTTTAAATTTTCAAACAAAATATAATAAACAATTCGATTTTTTCAAATCTTAAAATAAAATTTATATTAAAAAATTATATTCTAATAATATTTTATTCAACTTTCATCTCATCTCATCTCACTATCTAATTTTATCTTTTTATAAAAATAACTATCATTTTATAAAAATATTTTTATTTTATAATATTATTGTACAACATATTATATATATATATATATATATAAAATACCCTAATCAGCATCGAACTACGTACAAAAGTCAACATCCATGCAGACGTAAGACCAGTACTCTTCCGCCGGGCTGCGTGATGTCTCCATCTATCCAATAGCTACATTAATCGGCGGCCATTCAGTCAATTTTATTTTTTCCTCAATTCTGACTTTCAGTGCTGTTCCCATTTGAAAGCTCCATTTCGCTGATGAGAAATGCTACACAATTTTTTTAATTATTATATATTATATTTTTTAGAATTTTTTAATATTTTTTAATTTATTTATTTTAAAATAATTTAATTTTTCTATTCATTATTTATATATGAAATATTTAATAAAAAAATAATAAAAATTAAAAAAAAATATAGTATGTAAAAGCTACGTGAATAATAAAAAATTGTGTAGATTTTTTCTCTGCTGAATCCCCTCCCTTGACCGCACTGCCACCAAGACTTGGGAGTCGGAACTCTCCACAACGTGCTGTATAGTAATACTCTGGCTCCCAGTCAAAGTTTTGAACATATATTTATTTATTTATGGCGATCTGGACCACCATCCCACCATAGTTAGCCATTGGATTGAAAAACCTTATTTTTATTCATTCAATTGCCTGAAGGATGCCCTACTTTCGAGTCCGTTTGACCAACCAACTGCGGATGCAGCTGCCATTTTCGACATTTTCTCTATTTGAAATGGACTGCATGCATTCGATATATTTGCATATATATATATATATATATATATATATATATATATATATATATATTCATTACTTCATTTTTCCATGGGGCTTGAGGACTGCTGCCTCTCATGCAATCAATAATGGGAAACTGCTTCGGACAATCTGCCAAGTGTGCTCATGCTTCTTCGAATTTTTCTGGTGAGTACTACTTCATTCGTTTCTCTTCGCTCATTTCTTCCCTCTTTTTTGATTCTGTAATCTTTATAGTTTTATCTCTTCCAATTTGGTTGAGTTCTGAAAGACTTCTTGAGGATATGAGCTTCAGAATTACAATGATGCGATTATGGTTTTTACTATTATTCCATACATATTTGAGTTGCTGCCTAGCAATCTGAATATTTCAAACTTTTTCTGGGTTTTTTCATTACCCTCTAGCTCTCTTTTATTTTCAGGAAGTACTACTACAGAGCGTCATTCCAAGGCAAAACTTCAGGATTCCACCGCTTCAAGCTATGAGAAAACAGTACCTTTGGGAAATTCGAAAACAAAATCTTGTATAAACTGCAAGGCCGATGCATCTATCAGCAACAAACTCAAGTCCTTTAGCTTCATTGATCTGAAGAATGCAACCAAGAATTTCCCCCCAGAAAGTTTACTTGGAGAAGGAGGGTTCGGGTGCGTATTCAAAGGATGGATTGATGAGAACACTTTGGCTCCCACAAAACCAGGAACTGGGATGGTAGTGGCAATAAAGAGACTCAAGGCAGAGAGCTTTCAAGGCCACAAGGAATGGCTTGTATGTAGTACTACTACTGCAACGTTTTGACTCTAAAATTAAGCTCATGTTTTTCTTCTGCTTAATTTGGGGCGCCCTTAGCAAATCTTCAACTCTGAATTTGGTCTGTTTTGAATCTCTCAAATTGGCAGGCAGAAGTGAATTATCTAGAACAGCATCACCATGAAAATCTTGTGAAACTCATTGGTTACTGCTCAGAGTCTGAGAAAAAACTCCTCGTATACGAATTTATGCCTAAAGGAAGCTTGGAGAATCATTTATTCAGAAGTAAGTACATACATCCTCGTCAATCTAAAGTTTATTCACCCTGTTCTCGTTTATTTATTTATTTATAATTCCTTAATAATATATTTAAATGCTGCATTTTCTTGCCTGAGTAATATTACATGTAGTCGTAAAATGTATAAGTATTGTACAATTATTTAAAAAAAAAATAAGATCTATTATTAAAAAAATATTATTTTTTTATGAGAGTCTCGTATTTAATTATTATTTTTTAAATAATTATATGATGTTATACATTTACGATTACAACTATTATTTTTCTGCTTGTATTGGCAAGGTACTCGATCAATAGTGTAGATTGCTTTCCAATTAGTTTAAGGAACTTCATATACATTCATTATCAATGAGGAATGGCGCTGGATGAATTTGGTGATGAAATCCCTCGTGTCTTATTCTCTGTGAAGACCCTATATATATATATATATATGGTGGCATATTCACGGCGACGCCTCGTAGGTAGGTTTTGACTAATTTTGGGGTAGTTCCCTAGGCAAAAATTACGAGATAGTAATTATTTTTTTGAGAAGATATTTGGAATTCTGTATTGCGCAACCGCAGTCAAAAATGAATATTCGTAATTATTTTTTTTATAATAAAAATAAATTTATTTTAATTAAAAATAAAAATAATAAATTTTATTTTTTTTTCAAAACGATTACGTGACATTTATATATTTTATAATTGTACTTAAAATTATTCAATTATTAATGACTCAACTTTAAAATGTCCAAGCTCGTGTGTTCTCATGTGATTATTGATGTTTTTCCTTTTTATTGATTTCTCCTTTCGATCATTAGGAACACGTGAAATATTTGTATATATAACGTGTCGCGGCACAAGATGCTTAAAAGACTGTAGATATAGAGAAAAGTGCCTGTTTTACTGTTATTTCCAAAGAAAAATGATTTGTAAAACAAGTCTCCTAAAATTTTTTATAAATAAGATATTTTGTTTAAAAAAAATTATAAAAAATTATTTTTTATTAATATGACTCATTCTTTTACAAAATAATTTATATATAATTTATCCATTTGAGACTTATAAGTAGTATTAGGTCTCGTTTGTTTTTATAGATTAGATGAGATAAGATAAGATGAGTTGAGATAAAAGTTAAAAATTAAATAAAATATTATTATAATTTTTTTAATTTTTTTTTATTTTAGATTTTAAAAAAATTAAATTTTTTATTTTATTTTATTTTATATAAAAATTTAAAAAAATTATAACGATAAATTGTAATGAATTGTAAAAATAAATTAAGTATTACTCTAAAGGGTGTACGATACAGGTTAGTGTACGCTAGCTAGCTGTTGAAACAGTGTCACTTGTGAGGTTGGTAGCCCATGGTTACGAAGAAAGAAACAAGTTTTGATTTCTTTTCTTTCCTTTCTTTGTTTTAAATTTCGTGAGCAGAAGAATTAATGAAAGTTACATCAAGACTTTGGGAGAGAGAAAAATTAAAAAAATAAAAATAAACAAGAAAGCAAGAAAATCAGGAGCAGTTAGATGCAGCCAATTTATTATAAAGGGAATCTCTTGACTCTTTCCAATTTGCACCTACATCATGATTAGACGTTCAACGTGTAAGAAACCCACGTTGACATCATGATCTGTACCATATATAAATTTTTGAAATAGGAACATTATTATTTTTTATTTTAGAGTTAACATTGTATAACAACTTGTTTATAATTATGTAATAAATTAATATTATTTTAACTTTTATTTTTAATTTGATGGATTTAAATTCAATAAAAAATATTATTATATTTAAAGTTATCTATAAATTATGAATAGGTTGTAAGTCTATCATTATTATGTGAATCTATTATTTATAAAACTTTCAAAACATTTTTTTTATATTTAATTGAATCATCTTGTAATTTTATTTTAATTTATTGATCTATCCCAACCTTTTACATGTTAAAAAAAATATTTTATTATATTGTCTTTATCACCACCAATCCACTCAATTTTTGACATTAAGATTTAAAAAATAAAAATATGAAGACAAAAAAGTTTCTATCATTCATGATTCCTAACTCAATAAAATATATATAAATATATATATAGATATATATATATATATATATATATATATCTTTTCATCTTATCCTTGGGACCACCTTGTTATTGTCTATTTGATTTTCCCACCACTTTAACTCTTTTAGAATTTTGATCATTACTTTTCCAATAGAGAAAAAAGACTATTCATATTATTTTAGTTTTTGACTCTTTGTGATTTACCCCTTTGGTTACCTCACCTCTGAGCTATTATGCTTTAAACTCTTTTGTATTCCCACCACTTAAAGTATACTTTTTTTTATGTATAAAAATTGCTTTTTTCTAAAGATTACAAGAATGTTTTTGCATTTTAGACTCTTTGTGCCAGAAATTTTAGACAATTAATGTATGATAGTTTGAAATAATTTGAAAAACTATGTCAATTAATATTAAATAACTTCAGTTTTAAAAATCTTGAAATATATTTCATTCACTTTTTTCAATACTTTATCTTACTCTCTGTTTTAATTTAAAAACAAATGTTAGATACAGTCATAGAATGTGTAAACGCTGCTTACTCCCATGCATTGAAAAAAATTGATACATATATATGAGATTCACATAAAAAGAAAATATTTTTTTGGTCGACCCTACTCTTTTTCAAATAGAGTGTATGACGCTTGCATACTCTATGACTATATCAAGCATTACTAATTTATTATAATCAATATCCGAAAGATATGCATTCATACAATACTAGTCTTTCCAATTTTCAATCGACCATGCCTGTTTACATCCTATGCATTTAACAAATTTCTATTAACAATTTGCTCAGTTCTTAGTGAAAAGAGGAATCAGTGCTGGAGAATAAGGACAAGCAACAAATCATTGACAAACCCAACAACATAATACATCAATCTATGAAAAACTACTAATCTAAGAGAACCAAAGGCACTATATCTGTTTTTTTTTTTTTTTTTTTTTTTATGATTTAATTTGTTGAAGCGGAAAGAACTTCAGGTGACATGCCGTTTCAAGTTTCCTTCGACAGAAAGTAGAAAAGTACTATAGACAACACTAGTTTTTGATGTTTCCAGGAAACAAAGACAATTAGCATTTGGAAATGCTTTCCTGACAATTAGCTTCCATGGCATTTCTTGATTTCTGCTATTCATCATGTCTGGATCTTAATAATTCCGAACTAAATAAGATAATTCATTCTTGATTAAAAATATATAGCCATTGTCTTCTTGTTCCGCAGAAGGTGTTCAACCGATTTCTTGGCCTACGCGGATGAAAATTGCAATTGGTGTTGCACGAGGATTAACCTTCTTGCATAGTTTAGATGCCAATGTAATCTACCGCGACTTGAAGGCTTCTAATATTCTACTCGACTCGGTACGATCGATGAAATGCTATAATATGTGTGTGTGTGTGTGCACTGTGTGGGTTGGTTCTTGTCATGCCTGACTGAGTAGTACTGTTGAGTATTTTGTAGGATTTCAATGCAAAGCTTTCAGATTTTGGCTTAGCAAGGGATGGACCTACTGGAGATAATACACATGTTTCGACCAGAGTTGTGGGAACTCAGGGATATGCTGCCCCAGAATATGTAGCAACAGGTAGACATGATGCCGTAACTCCCTGTCATATCTTTAGCTGGTCTATCTTTAACTTTTCAATCATATTCCTATAATAACACAGGTCACTTAACACCAAAGAGTGATGTATACAGCTACGGAGTCCTATTATTAGAGTTACTATCAGGAAAACGGGCAATGAATGATGATAGAGCTGGGTTTGTGGATGAAACCCTGGTGGATTGGGCGAAACCATTTTTGAGTGACAGCAGACGAGTTTTGAGGATTATGGATACAAGGTTAGGGGGTCAATACTCCAAGAAAGGAGCCCAAGCTGCCGCTGCACTTGCTTTGCAATGTCTTCATACAGATCCCAAGAATAGACCTCCCATGATTGATATTCTAACCAGCTTGGAAAGGCTTCCCACATCAAATGTTCTTCCCAGGAATTCCCAAGCTGGTATTGACAATCATAGGGGGAAGCATTTGAATCACTCTCGCTAGAATACAATGCATGGAGAACTTACGATGATCTGTACTCATGTATTATGAAATGAGTAATGATATACACATGACAATATATTGTACAACATATTACACAATAATATTATAAAATGAGAATATTTTTGTAAAATAATATTAATTTTATAAGATGTTTTACAAAAATACTCCTTATTTAAAATATAATTGTGTAAAATATTGTGTAAAAATCATTTTCTTTATGGAATATGTTCCCAATATGCATACAGCCACTTGGTTCTTTGGGATTTCTTTCAATTGACTCGTTATTCTTGTATTTATAATCGACCCCATGAGCGTGGCCGAATTTGATTGTATAGCTTCCTTGTCGTGGCTGATAATTAGTGAGTCTTTGTACATCAAGCGATTCACTTTCTAATTAAGAGAACAAACAAATGTCTGTTTTCTTTTTCTTTCCTTTTTTTTTCTTTTTTTAAGGTAAATGAGAATATCATATTATCATTGTTGAAAAATTGATGAGGTTTCTATCCAACCCATGATCTATCGAGCAACACCAATTGCTTATATTTAAATTGAATCAATGGAGCCTTAGATTACGTTTGTGTAGTAAGGTATTCTAAGGTATTTTATGAATAATAGTAAAAAAGTAATGAAAAAGTAATTATAGAATATTAAATACTAGTGAATATATAGTAGGTAAAAATTAAAGTAATAATAAAATAATAAATAGTAGTAAAGTATTCTCAGTACCCAAACTAGTTAATTTACAAAGAGATATATATTTATATTGGAATTTTTGGATAATTCTTGTGTAGAGAGAAACGCAAGAAACCATAGTCTTTTAACTTTGGTATTCTTGAACCTATAGCCTTCATCCACTACAAGAAATAAACCTATTTTCGGCGAAACCTTTCGCCGCAAATAGAGGAAACTATCGCCGGAAAAAAGTAATTCCGGCTAAATAAGCTTGCCCAAATATCGCCGCTTTTAACCAGCCAAGTAAGACGTTTTGTGCCGAGTTCGAGAACGAACAGAAATGCTTTACATTTCCGGCGAGTATATATCGCCGGAAATATCTTATATTCGCCAGTAAAAATCTTTAGCATAGTTGCTCAAGTCTATTCCAGCGACTAAAAATCGTCGGAAATATAATCTTTGCTGCGAATTTAACTTCGCCGCAAACGTTCTATTATTGGCGATAATTGACATTTGCCAGAAACACTAGACGATTATTGCGGCGATGATATAGTCGTCGCAAATAATTGGACATAATGTCTCCTCCTTACTCGCTGCATTTATTTTCGGCGAGTTACGTTCGCCGGAAATGGTATTTTTTTTTTTAAAAAAAAAAAAAACCAATTCTATTTGCTTGTATTTTGTCGTCCTGTTATTTTTCCTGATATTTGTAATTTCATAACAGATAATTGCTTGCTAATAAATTATAAATACTAAATTTGGATAAATTTATATCTAATTGCACATATAAATTATATGTCAACATCATTTAAATAACCTTGACGTACATATTTAAAATTCACCAAGATTTAAGTGTACGTTTTACGTAATACCATCCAACATATCACAATGGAATATAAATTTACAAGTATTTTTCGTTCAAACTATAAATGTCTAACAGCAAGTTGCCTTCATGAATGCACCAGCTTCTTCATTGCAAGTGTTTTTCTTTCTAATCACCATATTCCAACAAGTATGGGAAGAGATGAATTTGGTTCACCGATTTGACTTCAAGTGCTTCGAAACAACTGTAAAGAAATGCAATATTTCTGCAAAAACATAATATTCAAGGCCCAAGTTACAAGGCATTCAATTAATAAAAGATAGCATCTCTTCTTTTTCCTTTGCATCTCTAAATAAAATAACCAACTATGTATATATTATGTACATATATAGAACACGTAGAAACTCTCTGACAATTAATACAAGGGTCTCACCTGAAATTGGGGCTACCTTTTACATGATTCAGAAGACTAACGAGTCCATTTCAGAAAGTCTCTACGTACGCTAGCTCTTTAGTCTGGTATAAAAGTAGCTTCCAAAATCACAGTACCCAATGTGAGAAAAATCCAACACTTGGCAAAATGATGCTGCCAAACAAAGTACGCACCAAAAAGAACAAATTATATAGGTGAAAAACCATATGCACTTATGATTTTTTATATGAGAAGTACATAATTTGAGTTTATTGGAACTAATAAATACCAAGTCCGCTGCACTCACCCAAGATGATTTCTTCTATGATATCTCGCATTCAGCAACTTCATTGACCAAACAGAAAAAAATTTCAGAATAATGATGAAATAAGTTATTTATTCTTAGTCATATAGATGTTGAAAGATACATAAAAAGCAACAATGTCAGAACAAGAATAAATGAAAATTTGCATGTCAGTCAGGTACTAATAATATTATTAAAAGCCTACGTATGTACTGATAACTTACCTTACTGTAGCAATTTCATTGTACATTGATGACCAAGAACTTCCAATGTGCATGTTGGTGGCAAAAGCAACGTACATCTCCAGACAAAAGCTACAAAATATCCTCAACCAAAAAATATACTACCTACCCCACACCAGTAACTGATGTACAAAAGAGGAGGTTCTGGAGATATGGGAGATATTTTGTTGTTATATTATTTTAACTTTCATCTCCTTATCAAAATTGACAAAAAATTGTTACCCTCAAATTTAGTAACTAGCTATGCAGGTCCCTAAGTCTCTTTATGAGACTCTCCCTGGGTCTGCCTCTCTAACTCATATCTCTCCAAAAACTTGTCGTACTTGTCTTGTTTCTCTATTAATAACATGACATTCGCTTATAAGTCATCATGTAAAGCCTTATAATGTGCAGTTTCTTTCTCACTTCTTTCTACACGTTCAGTTAATTCTACTATTCGAGCATTAGTTGATTGTCTAGATGACTCGGGAATAACCATCTCGCCAAGACCTCGTACATACCCTGGCCTATGGCCCAAAACTTCCTTAAATATTGTTGCTGCAGCCTCCTTAGTTCGCTTCTCAGGTTCCAGCTCTGCCATCTTTGCTGCCATCTCATTCTATCAACCATTGGAAAACATCACACAAGTTAATTGCTCGTAATATGTACTTAGCACTAAAAATATAGACATCAGTTTATCTCGAACATCATGGGATTTTACTTAATTAATACTCACATATTTCTCTTCCATCATGGGAGTCACAAATTTGTCATTCTTCTTTGACCACCTGACTTCTTTAAAGAAATCAACCAAATTCTCCTCATTCCCAGACTACAAATAAAATAAATTGCACACTAACTTAGATTGAATATTTGAACACCATTATGGAGTACAAATTAAAAGAGTACAAATAGCTAGCATTCATAATGGAACTCAAATCTGCAAGATAAAACTCTCATTCAAGCTATCAAATTAATTGTTGGGATTAGACTTACAAAGTACAAACAATAACGATTGTTGAGTGTTTTTTCTGTTTTTTCATAACTAAATGTGCAAGTAATTATATTAGTCATTGATATATAGAGAACTCAAAGGAAATACACAACTTTAAAGAAGCCTAACATATCACGCAGCACAAAGAAATAATAATGTTACATATAGTCGGTGTGCATCTTGCAACCAAAATGGAGACTTACCCTCATCTCCATTAGCCGCACAAATGACCTTCGTCCAGCCATGTGATTGTTTTGTTGCTTCTCCCTATTACTTTTATTTCGTTCAGACATCCGCTGCAATCACATAGGACATGATATACATCCATTGAATGTAGAGGTGTCAAGAGGATTATATGACTAAAAACATAAGTGGATATAGTTGACTATTTTAACAAAAACTAACCATTCTAACTAACATTTAATACAGGTGACTATTTTACCAAAAAATTCCACAGCATGTTAATTAAGTATACGACTGCCAACTTACCTTAAAGTCATCGCTTGAATATCGAGCACATAACTTTACCCAAGTGGCTGGTGTCACCGACGGTAGAACATTTGCAAGTGCTTCTTCATTGCTCTCATATTGCTTGTAGGTTCTATGTAAATCATAGCGAATATGATTAAACCGCTTGCGTAGTGTCTTCGTAACTGTATCACGATGGTTCTTCTTGGTCCAGTCGAGGATGAAGTCAGCCTACAAACAAACATTAAGAGTATTAATTATAATCTCTCAGCCCCGAGTTTTACATTACCAATGTTAGGCTTTCATCTACTCTATTTGAACATGTATTGCATTCTCCTACTTTTACCTGAATGCGTGTAATTAATTCTTCCTTCTCATTAGCTGGTACATCGTGCCAGCTAGTATGACTCAAGTCCACATGGTGCTTGACCAACCAGGTAACCCTTGTAGTAAACAAGGTAGCATTTTCACAACAAAGTTCAGTTTCACCGTCCTTTATCCTCAAGGATATATTTCCATACTTTCGCACCTTTTCAAACTCTGTGCTCTTTGCAGCTCCTCGCCCACGCTTCTGGCGAAGTGGTACTAGGTTGTTTCCAAGAGTGAAAATGTCATCATAGTTCAATAATTAAACTAATCAACATGTCAAACATATAATGTAAAACAATATCCAAAATGTAAAACAATATAAATATAAATTAGCATTAATACCAGACGGGTTTGTGCTTAGTGACGAATCAACTGCTGGTATGTCATTCGGTTCTGTGCTTGGGACGACATTACGTGGATCGATTAAGTCATATGAGCTTGAGGATGAGTCATCTCTAAGATCCATCGCAGCAATGGGTACTTTATTCCGAACTTCATCATTGTTCTGAGATCTCCCCCGACCGTAGCTCACACCGCGTGATTGACCTCTACCTCTTCCAGTTATTGGCATTGATGAAGCATGCTATATAAACAAACTTCTAAATGGTGTGCTTGCCAAAAAAACTGAACAACCAATATTATTCCTGCAATCACACTAAAATGATACAATTATTTATATATGATTATACTTTAGTTTAGAATATTACAATTAGTTCATCATCATGCTACTATTTGTTTAAGGGAATGGTCCAAATTAACCAGGACATTTAGAAAGTAATGCCTCCTAGTGTGCTGTCATCACAAACTTGGCTAAATTGGCAAAAGATAACAAACTAAATAATTCTCAAGCAAATTACACATCCATTCAATGGAAGATCACCAATTCTTGAAGTAAATTGCACACTGCTAACGGCCGGGGTACTAGAATTGTATTCAAGTTGTAATCTAATTAGATTTAATGTAATCTAATTAGATCATTCTTTATGCAAATGATCATGCCCGGCCTCTCATACCCAGTAAAATTACAGATTATATATATATATATATATATATATATATATATAGAAGTATCCAATTAATTTGGATAACCATGACAAGCTAGCTAGTTCATATATACTCAATAAACATGCATAATCTAGTGATCATCAGCTCATGCTTTATACACATGACCTATATATTTCCTATATATGTCTGTGTTTGTGTGTGTGTAATTCACTGAAACCCTTCATGAGTTTTTGGCTTCAACATTCATGGAAGCTCATGCATCACGCATGGGTCTTGTTTAACATATAAAAACCTAATGATCTTGAGCAGATATTAATTATGATCAGTTAGTCATGAAAATCATAATCAGATATTTCTGATCTCAGCGCCAACAATATCCCTTGTTCCAGTCAAAGAAAAGAAACAAGATGATAACTTAATTACCATGCATTTCTGTACGTGAGAATTGTAAAACCAATTAATTAGCTGTTTTCAACCTAGCTAGCTAGCTAGAGCTATATCTTGAATTAATACTTGCATGGATTACAAATTAATCTCGTGGTTGAATCTGTATATCTAGAGTATGTCTCAAATATAATGCTTCCGCATGATATTTGTAAATATCATGTTGTTTTGCAAATTGTTTTGCCCACTTTATACCATGTTGATTCCCCAGCTTTTATTTTTTAAATTTGCTTATTTAAATATATTTTATATGACTATATTTTATTTATATAAACTTACAAATATTATATTTTTATTTAAAAACTTTTGCACTTAATATCAATGATAGCTAAGCCAAAGGGTGCAATGGGACACACGGTAAGTTTTTTTTTTTTCTCTTTTTCAACTTTCTAAACATATGACTACTCTGTTTTCTATAGATCGTGTAAGTCTTTGATCTATTAGGCACTAATTTCTTAGATTATTATTTATTTTGTTGTACTTTTTCCTTAATGGTTCTCCTTTTCTTTTAGAAATTTGGTTTTGAGACTTTATCTTTTCTATTTTTCAAGCGAGGTTTAACCAATAAAAATGGAGTCTGGTTGGGCAATTGGTCAATGTACGTGTCTTTATTAATTCTGAAATGGAAATCCGGTAATGAGCTGGATTCAAGACCACTTCTTCTATTGCAACTGAATGGAATGCAGACGGCATCATAGCAAAGAATATATATATATATATATATATATATATATAGCATTGTACGCTCTACTCTAGCATGAGTAGAGAGTATCATGGAATCTTGAAGATTTATGCATTCAAAATGATGGACGACAGAAAAGACACAATCATGGACAACATTAGGTTCCATGGGTAAAGCAAGAGAGTATCTTACCCAATTAGGAGTGGTGGGATGGATTTTCGTGGGCGAGGTGGCACTGCAACGAGGATTCGACAGAGCGAGGCAACGTGGCTGGACAGGTTGCGGCGGCCTCCACTAGTCATGGTGATTGGCTTAGTACGAAGAGATAGTTATTGAGATGGAGAGTCGGAACCGAATACACAGATAGAGACTGAGACAGATAGAAGAGGATTTAGAGGCTTACCAGGGTTTCGTGAGTAACGGAGGAGCTGCACAGCGTGTAGAGCGGCGGCCTAACCACGGAGAGGGAGATTCAGTGAGACGAGGATGGGGGAGAGATAGAAAGTGGAGCTTTTAAGTTTTTCGGGGTGGGACGCGGGGGGATTTTGGGAGGAAGGAGAAGGTGAAGGAAATAAGGGTTTTGGGGGGATTTTGGTTTTGGGAGGAAGACACGCGCGGGGTGTTGCGTTTTGTTTTTTTTTATTGTTTATTTATTTATTCATTTTAAATATAACGGAATCTAAATTTTATTAATTGTCCTCATCTATGGCGGAGGAAATGCGTTTAGCACCTATATTTCTTGTAATGATTATAATAAAAAAGATGATAAATAAAATTTATCATAAATAAATCTTTGTTGCTCTCCAGCCAGTAGATAGATGTTCTTCTCTGATTGCATATAAAATTTCTTTGCAAGCCTTTGGGTGATCATGGATAGATGTTTTAATTGGTGTAGATCAATTTATACTATACTTAATTATATTTTATAACTTCAACTTTTGAATATTTTGATAACGTTATATATTTGAATCTGTAACTGCAAAGCCCTATACAATCCTCATATATAGGACATCTTCGTATCAATGAAAGTTAAGTTTCGCATCTTCTATAGCGTTATTGAATGAATTTTATTATTTTAAAGAGTCGAGCGACCACCTCTCACATATATTTTGAGATAACTCGGCCAGATCCCGTGTATGAAGACTGAAGAGAAATAAAATAGAGGGAAGTAGAACAAAGACAGACGGTCGTGTGGGAAACACTCTAAGCCATCTCAAATCAACGTAGACGGATCAACGTCCATCTCGGATTGGATGGACACTCTAAGCCATCGGAACCAATTTTATATTTTCCGCTATATCTCTCACATTTCCTTCAAGAATACATGTTCATTGAGTTCTTGGCCGCTACTAGAAAGTCAACAAAAATTCATAGCATTTTGTCTTGAAACTTGTCATCTACGACTCAAGCTTTGCTGCGGAAGCCTTCCAAAAGAATTTGCCATAAAATTTAAGTATAATCTGTAACACCCCGTATCCAGAGGGTTAGGAAATTAGTTCATATCATTTAAAATCACATCTAAACTATACATGAAGTATAAACTCCAAAGACTCTATCACATAAAACTCAGTTGTTCAAATCAAACGTATACATTTTTCTACAAGAACATCAATGACTACAACATAATTAATTAAGAACACGGCAAAGTACTCTCAATATCCCAAAATAATCGTACAACATTAAAAAAAAAAATTATGCAATCATCAAATTAAAGATGTAATTTTTTAAGATTAGGACGTTACTTAATTTGTAAATTTTATTAATAAGATACAGCTTACTTATGATGGAGGAATATATATTGTATTTACAATTATAAGCTATGACTTTAATTGATATCAAATTCAGGTTCTTAGAACCACCTTATAAGTTAGTCATTATAAGTTTAAATAGGAAACTATATATATATATATATATATATATATATAAAGTGTAGTTCATAATTTAAAACTTAAGATGGGTAAGCAAACTGATTATCTAGTCGGCCTTAAATATAATGTTCTTAATTGAAATACTATATATGTAAATCACGAAGGTCCTTCATAATTAAATATTAAGCTCTTTTGCATTGCCCTTAGATACATATATATATCTAATTAGAAAAAAAAAAGCCGAAATGGAGCTATTGCCGCTAGATAGTGTAGCCGAAAAAAAATATTTCCCATTAAATATTATTGTCGATACTTAGTAATTTCGCCGAGATATAATCGACAGAAATGAATCAATTCATCTATAATATTTTAGCTTTAACTTGTCGGAATGAATTGAAATATTTTTTCTGTATACAATTCAGCCTGCTTTCAACATTAGTTTAATCCATTAAACCATCTGATCAATTATATTTCCTAATAAGCATACAATATCATGAATTAATCATCATTGAAATATATATATATATATATATATATATATATATATATATGGTTTAAACATCCCCAACATCATACATTAATGAAAATTGCTCAAATTGAAATTGATGATAGTTTAGTCTAAAGTACTACTTAATACCCCACAATATATCAATATTGTTTTATAGGTATCCTCCTCTCTTCAATATAGGATAACTAGAGTTTCCTAAGCAAGCCTTGATCATCCCTTGGAAGCTGCTGGCCTTCGTCATGATCTCAAAATTGCCTTAATCTCAAAACTTCATTCTTCAACTCTTCTTCTCAAAACTTGATGCATTCTTCATTGATGTTAATTGCTGCAAACATATACATTCTTTTTTAGTTCTCAAAGTCAACCAAAATGTACATTCATCATTTTCTTTATTTCCATGTACATTCATCATTTTCACAATGTACATTCACTTTATTAATACTATAATGGCTGCATTAAATAAAGGCAGCTGGCAAGCTGATTACATTAAGTGAAGCAACATTAAATATATGATTGCATTAAATATATATGATTCTTAAGCAAATAAAATTAACACGAGCATGTTTTTTTTTTAATGTAAAATGCATAAAGGAAAATATTAAGTGAAACAAATTTTGAACTAATGTTGTGAGATCTCGAGTTTTCAATTAACTTGTCTACTAGGTTTTTTTTCATGTCTTTTATCTACAATGTGTAAGCATAGGTGCATGTATACATTAATTTTTTAATATAACCACCTATAATGCAGTTAATTGGGTAACTCATCTAATCACCAAAAGAAAGGATAACACATCCCATCTCAGCCTCTAGTGTGCAGCATATAGATAAAAATAATCAGGTTAAAGCAATTAAGTTAAAGCAATTCATGTCTAGCAATTGTATCAAAGTCATCACAAATATAGAACATAAGCAAATTAGCAATATGGATTGGTGAAGTTTACATACCCTCAGCTTAGAGAAATTATATTGCATAGTCCTTATGAGAATAATGACCATCAGGGAACCAAGAGATTTCTGATGAAGGAGGCGTTATTTGTACCATGGAACACCAGGCAATATCTGTCCACATCATCTATGTTGATACAATCCCTTTGTAAAGCATAAATGACAAATAAATATAATCCATTTATGCATTTTTCTGACCTTAACACCATACCAAGTATCTTGAGGTAGAAGAAGGAACACAATGGGAAGAGTTTGTTAAGGCCTTCCAGATCAAAATCATTGACACCACATAAACTTAACATGACAAAAGTGAAAGCAACAAGTGAAGGCCATCTTGTGAGCAACTCCAAATCAATGGAAACTCTTCAAAACATATGTACTACCCCACAAAAAATGTGTTTCCTAATATATATATATATATATATATATATATATATATAGTGTACTACCTCCCTAGTTCTTGTTTACAAAGAGGACAAGAAGACGTAATTTGGAGCCATTGATCTATGCACTTGAGGTGGAAGACATGGGAACATGGAAACCTCCTTAATTCTTCCCTGTCCAAGTAATTGGTTATGCAAATGAAGCATTCTTGTCATTCCCACCACAAACACAAAGAAAACACGACAATCTCATCAGCACTTCAACCTTCAACACGCCAATATATTATTTTGACTTAGAATCTACTAAATTTGTTCTGTCCTATGAAAGATATTAGCTTATCTGTAAGTGTAAGTTGAAAGAAATGAGACTTACTGGATGATCATTTGCAAGGTCGAATGCTGGGAAGCTGAGAAATTTCCTCCTCGGATGCTCCTCTATCAATTGACCCCGCATTCATGTTGTATCCGACAAGGTTGCTAATCATTGGCATGCAACAGCATAGCAGCAAAAATAGTAGGAATAGAAATGAATAGCAAATTGCATTCCAAACGAGCAGGGAGATGCATAGCACATGTAGTTTTGGGGCTAGATGGAAGGACCCAAATCGAGAGTCAAATACCCAAACATTACCTATCACAAATCATAATGCAAAGAACAATTCTAGTGAAGTTCGGCATTTGTTCATTAGATGTGAGATCCTGTATCCATTGTAGCAATCAATTAGAAGGCTTCAAAAAGCTCTTGAATTGTCAAAAACTCTCTGTAACACTTCCACTAAATTTATGGAAACTTGTTTGTGTGTGAAAAAAATTAAAAGTAGGCAATTCATGAGTTTGTATCTTGTTTTTCATCATTTAAATATTGCTGCCAATACGATTAAAACTCTAAGGTGGCCTAGTACAAAATATAGTGACCACCAACCATTATCGAATTGATTTGAAGTTATTTGTTATAACTTGAGGCTTTTATCATATCACTAAGGGTTCATCACTACTAAGCTGTTTGCATAATTCCTCAATAATTCTACCCAAAGAACAAAATCAAAGACTTATCCTCAATAACTAGTTGCATGATGTTTTATAACTAACTCACAAATCTTTGTAATGATCCCAACAGACGAGTTGTCACTATTAGTACAACGCATGGAAACCAATGATTTTGTTTAAGAGAAAAATATAAATGAATCATAGAAGTTGAAGGGGCGATTGTATGTAAAGCTAGCATACCTAGATTCTTCACTGCCCCTCTGCTATTCCACATCAGAAAGGCCAAAACTATCTCCATGATTGAGATGGCGCCGGTAGCGGCCGTAGAGTAGCAACAGACTAAGAACACATCCAATATTATAACCAACAATCCATATTCTCATTGGCCAAACATGCTTCTCCTTGGAAATGGCTATAGTAGATGTTGTGATACTTATTTGAATCACCAAAACTATAAATTCCATCAGCATCCAAGTGCTTGAATTGAAAGGATTCGAGCTAAGATCAGATCTTAATTCATTTTGGTAATGGAATACTCTACTTAAGAAAGAGAACCACCTTGTTCTGGAGATCCTCATCGCCATCCTTACCAATGACGAAGAAGGTAGAGCACTAGTAGGCCTATGTCGGGTATTCATTTTGGATGATTTTTGTTGGACTAAAAACCAAATTCCAAACATTTCCAAACAATAAACTACCGTTAACCCTTTGCCCATTATATCATTGCAAACAATCGAAATATATAGAATACCAGCATAAGGAAACTTCAAAATCACAAATATGATATTGTTGAATCATGAAAAAAAGTGGCTTTTGGCTAATTCGTAATGTCACCCAATTCATGAGATTTCACAATAAAAAGGTTTAATCAGAAGTTTTTGGCAAAGATTCTAGCTTATTTGATCATGCATGATAATCTTGATTAATGTGAAAAAAGGTTTATTCTGTACTTTTTTGTCAAAAATTAAAATGAACCAAAAGGATTAACCCAACTAATGAAATTCATGTACTTTTAATTGTCCATGAAGTTGGTAATTATTAACATATATAAAATTTGTGGGACTTTTTAGCTATCCATTATTAATGATCATGGTTGTAACTACTGATCAACTCATCTTTTTACTGGTGCAATTAGATCTAAGTTGCTCATGATGTATTGGAGATGAATGGAATGGATCATTAACATTTAAATGACTAATTATTAAATATGTATGTATGTATGTAGTAAAGTTGGTAACTCCAATCATATATATATATATATATTATATAAGTCATATATAATATAAATATATATATGATTTTGTTTCCAGCACTGCAGATATATATCCATTCTTCCATTGTAATGCTACTTATCAATCTTCTTCTTCTTCTTCCTCTTATCTTTTTAATTAACTTCAATGCCTTTTTAATTTCTCCCTATTATTCTTCCATGTGCAGTTGAATTAGAAACAGTTTTTTTGGCAAGATGTTTTGTTCTCAACCACATTATAATCTAGCTACTTCAATAGCATTTTCTATGTATATATGCAGAAATTAAACTGGCAATTCATGCAGAACATCCTCAGCTACCTGGTGAAAGACAAGAAATGCATGCGTTTTTTCAATCGATCTTCTCATGCATGCATGTGAACCCACAATTCTAGATCACTGATATAATCAATATATATAATGTTTCAACATCAACATCAAAGACATTAATTTCTGTAGCTAACTCCAGCCATTTAGATATATATGACTGAATAATCAATAATTAACAAATAGAAAGAAAAATAGGTCATTAATTCATGATAAGCCTCAAACCCACCCAAAAAATTTAGTTTTATCTAATTACTATGTAGGTTATATAGCATATATATATATATATATATATATATATATGTTTTTTCAATTAATTTTCATCCTTTAATGCTTATGAGAATTAAGGTACAAACGTACGTAGGTTTGGTTTCAAAATTAAAATAACTAATTAATTAAGAAGACTGGTCTGATATATATCATTTCCATGAAATTATAAATTAGCATAAAGCTGGAGTTCACTATAAAAACGAATACATATTGGAATATTATTGCAAAAACTAAAATGGTCAGTTTGAGAAAAATTAATATTGGAGGAAAGAACAAACCTTCACATTAAGAAGAAGAAGAAGAAGAAGAGATGAAGTAAATGCATGGAGAGGGAATTTGGAGAAACTGAAGGCCCTTGGAGGCAAAGGGCGAAGGTGCAAATTAAGGCAAAAAAGGCAATGATTACTAGAGTGAGATGAGAACCACTTGATTAAGCTAAACAATAGTTGATGCTGTTGCATGTGATTCTAGATCGACCACCATTAATTATATGTGACATGATCAATTATATATATATATATATATATAGCTAGAGTACTAGTCCTTCCAGGTAAATATATAGAAGATATTTTCATGGTGGGAACAAGCGTGCACTGCATTTTATATTATTAGTTGACCTATAAAATCACTTACAATATACACCTATATATAAGTGAATAAATATAATAAAATCACTTAGTGTGCTACAAGCAAACTGAACAGCCAGCTTGTTAATTTCCATCCTAGCTATCATAGTACTATCACAAAATGTTGCATTATTATATATAATTGTTAATATAAATATTAATTTTACTGCATGCATGTCGATTGATCTTTGAAATTATCTAATAATTAATTTTTGTGTGTGTGTGTGTGTTTGAATTGTAACATGGAGGATTGATACGGGCATGAACTTTGAGTTGCAAGCTAGCCTTAGTCATGCTAATTAGTAGGATATATATATATATATATATATACATATGAACAGAGTCTCACCTGCATTTATATATATATATATATATATATAGCTAGAGTACTAGTCCTCAAGTAAATATATAGAAGATATTTTTATGGTGGGGGCAAGCATGCACTGCATTAAAAATGGCTGATCATGATCATCTAGCTAGAAAGCGTTAGATGGAAGATAATCTCCAACTACAATATTAATAAACTTGCAGTAAACTTTTGTCAATGTGATGAACTCTCTCATCTAAGTCTGGTAGTGGTTGAGCATGTAGATGACAAATATCACAGTAGTTTTAATGTCAAACAAAGGCTTATGTGCTGAAAATAAAAGCCACACAATGATATTTTAATGACTTCTTTTTTCTTTCTCTTGTTTGGGGCTCAAGTACATAGATAACAACTTCATATACATGGACTCCATATGAAATGCAGTCATTCGGACTATGGACTGGTAAGTACTTCAAGATAAAATGCAGTAGTCATTCGGTTCTATGAAAGTAATATTATACCTGGCCAGGAAACCAATCAGCGGCAGCGTTAGAGAGAGAGAGAGAGAGAGATCAGTGGAGCCTAAAATAGTGAAAGATAACTCACCGGCGTCTGCTAGGCGGCGAGAAGGCAGTGAGGTGGCAAGACTGCAACCAGAAACAACGTCCCTGCGAAGCCTTGAGTCAGAGAGAAAGAGAGAGATAGATCGGTGGAGCCCAAAATATGAAAGAGAAACTAACCGGCATCGGCTAGGCGGCGAGGCGGCGATGAGGCGGCGACAGCAATAGGAAACAACCGTGCGAAACCTCGAGTCAAAGAGAGAGAGAGCGAGACAGAGGGGCAAAACTAGCAAGGGAAAATAATAGGGAAATTAGGGGTAAATTTAGGTTTTCGTTATTGTGTAGGACTTATTAAGGCAACCTAGATGTTGCCGTAATAAGCAAGATGGATAGGATTTTAAGTTTTTGTGACAAGATTATTAGCGGCGTCATAAAATCGCCGAAATTAATAATTTGTAGCGACGACTTTTTTCTAATGATAACGGCTACGTTGCTATACATAAGCGTATTGGGGACAATCTTATTTCCGGCGAAAATAAATTGCCAAAAATAATGATCTATTCCGGCGATTTTCCTATGGAAACAAAGGATTTACAGTAACAGTAAAATAGGCTATTAGCGGCTATATTTACGTCGCCGGAAATAAAGATAGTCGGAAATGACACTTTTTCTTGTAGTGATCTACTCGTATTTCGCTCATTTTCTTATAAATCTGAACAATGTACATCATTTACGAGCCGATTAGAGTCCATAAACATCATTCAAGTAGTAAGAATCCATCTTTTACTAAGATCAACTCAAAGCAACAACAATCAACATCAAGATGCTAACCAAAACATGCATTAACTCCAAATGGCAATTCTAAGCTTACTAACACTTTACAAATCCATCAAATATTTATATAAAATGCTTCCATTGACTCTCTAACTCACTTGTTTTCACAACTCTTATCAACTCATCTCATCATTAAAACTTTCTCAAATTCTCACATAAAATTATAAAATAAACAATTCAACTTTTTCAAATCCCAAAACAAAAATAATATTCTAACAATATTTTTTTCGACTTTCAACTTTCATATAAAACCATATCATCTCATCTCACTATTCAAACAGGGGCTAAAACTTTCTCAAATTCTCATACAAAATAAAATAAACAATTCAATTTTTTTAAATCTCAAAACAAAAATAATATTAAAAAAATATATTCTAACAATATTTTATTCAACTTTTAATTTTCATCTCAACTCATCTTATTTCATCTGCAAAAACAAACGAGGACACATCTATTCAATTCATACCGAAAATGTATAGGGAAAGTTTACTCACCAAACTGGAATTCTTGAGCCTTAGCGATCGTTTTTGCTATACTAACTCCTAGTTAACTCCCTCTTTGTTTCTCGCATTGTGGATGGTGAGTTTGTGTTGAGCTTTGCGTGTTTGTGAGAAAGAGAGAGCAGATGAGTATATAAGAAGGAACTCTTAGGTTACAGCACAGAAATTTAAAATAAATAAATAAAGGTTTGGAAGCCACTAGTATGGCCCAAGGGATTCTCTCTCACAAACTTGTGTTTAAGTTTTTAATAGGTCTAGTTGTTTGATCTACAACAATTCTCATTTTATCTCATTTAATTATTACAATTTTTTCAGATTTATACACAAAATAAAATAAACAGTTCATCTTTTTCAAATCTCAAAATAAAAATAATATTTGAAAAATATATTTTAGTAATATTTTATTCATTTTTCAACTTTAATCTCAACTCATCTTATCTTATCTCACTATCCAAACAACACCTAAGTCTACTTCTTCTCATCAGTTTAAACTTTTGAGACAAATCACTACTAAAAAATTCGTCTATCCCGACGATTTTTAAGTCGCTACAAATAATATCGTTGGGAAATGTATTCTTTCACATCGATTTCCAAATCGGCAGTTGTTTTAAAATCAAATATAACCAATCGTACGTTAGGTCCATTAATCAGAGTTATTGCAACGCTTTGATGGTCTTTGGCGACGATTAAAATTGCTGTGAAAAAAATTATCTTTGCGACGCTCTAAACTACATCGCAATAGATTGTGTGGGTGTCAGATTGATCTCTTGTTTATTGAAGAGTAATTTTATTTTCCCCCCAACACCCAGCTTCTGCACTTTGACGAACCCTCGACTACAGTGCACTTGCATTGCAACCCTTCCAAGTGTGTGTGCACGACATCACCTCCTTTGTCCTCAGCGAAACCTCATTTTCACTGTCCCATTTTTCCACACCCTTCTCACTTTCATTGTTGGTTCTCCATTTTCAGCGATCCTACAAAATGGAAAAATCAAGTTCCCTCCATTTTGGCTAGTAAAGACGATGTGACCTACGTTTCCTTCCCTTATAATATAGGTTTTGTGCCTCCATTTTGTTTCTCAAGTTGAACTTTTGCCGCAGTCCAGTATAATCGTCGTCTGCTCTAGGGAAGGAAACCACTGTACATGTATCTCTAGTTGCTAATTTATATGTTTTTCCCCCTTCATGTGTAGGTTGCATTGCAAAATTTGTGTTATGCTAACAACTTGATTACGCTACATTATACACATACCAACGATTATAAAATTGCTGTAAGTGAAGTATCAAAACCAAAAAGTCAATTGCAATGATTATAAAATAGTTGCATATTCATCTTTACCAACGATTTTATAATTGCTGCAACTGAGTTCTCAAAACTAAAAATGTAATACAACAATTATAAAATTGCTGGGAATTTAATAGAAGCGGTGATTTAACTTTTGCTGCTTCTGGGTATTATTCT
This sequence comes from Juglans regia, assembly GCF_001411555.2. Lineage (NCBI taxonomy): Eukaryota > Viridiplantae > Streptophyta > Magnoliopsida > Fagales > Juglandaceae > Juglans > Juglans regia. Next base: position 13,632,215 of record NC_049905.1, read on the forward strand.
AAACAAAATACTCAATCCCAGCGATTCAAAAAGTGCTAGAAAATAGAAGTACCAGTGATTTATAATCCCCGCAATAAGGTTTTCACAATCGTTTGATTAGTTGCAACGTTATTTTGAAAGCACTGGGAAGGTGTACTTGTAGCGATTTTAGAACTTTTCAAAATGATTAAGCTTTCCCAACAATTAGAACTGAATCATAGATGATATTTGCAACGATATTTGAAACTTTTTGCGGTGAAAAATATCGCCAGTAAAGATTATCTTTTAGCAGCGATTTTTGGCTTCCGTTAGGATAGATCAAAAGCGGTGATTTAATACCGGCGATCGTTTGGCGATGTGGATATTGCTGGTAAAGGTGTATCGCGGCGATTTCATATATTTTTTCCAACGAAATTGATTGCTTGGAAAAGCGAATCCCCTTGTAGTAAATGGTGATTTCCATGATATCAGAGTAGAAGTCTTGAGTTCGAATCTTGATTCTATACTTTATCATATTTAATTAAATATTCTACGTAATTAACCCACTTATTGAGAGAGAATTTGACCATATGTAAGAAATGTTAAGACAAAACATAAATGATTAAATTTATGATTTTTTTTAATTTTAAAATAGTCTAGATATTATTATTGATACTCACTGCTGGTTGAAGGGTAATTATATACCGAAAGTTTGATTTTAGCTCTAAATTAAATTAAAAATTATAATTACAAAAGTATCCTATCTAAAATTATAGAATTGATAAAAATTGTAAAACTATAGTAATTGAAAAAAACACAAACCAATTATAAACTATCCTCGGAAACATTTTAGGTACTAAAAATATATTTGTGCAAATCGAGTGTAGTGTTTTGATTTCAAAGAAACATAACAAAACAACAATATTCATGCAAAAAAAAAAAAAATAATAATAATAATAATAGCAATAAAAAACAAGTTGAATAATGTAGTGAGAATAACTTCTACAAACAATTTCTGAGCAATTACTCTATATGAATGATATTTTTTTATTTTTTTTATAAAATATGTAATATATGGATGATGAATAGAAGAATTTAATAAATTTAAGAAGAATAAACTTAAAAATAAATTTTAAAAAATTAAAGAATTAAAAAATATAATGTGTAGTGTATGAATATAATAAATAGTAAAACTCATAAAATATATATTATTATATTTTAATCCTTCAGAGACAGGTGTGCTGGTGCGGCTTGTGTAGACAGAATGCAGCTCGCGTACAAAACACGTGGTCTGGTGTACTTTCTCTTGCAATAATATAATTAGTACTAAATTGTAATTTTGTACTATTAAATATTAAGATATCTTTTCTATAAACAAAATAATAGGTCAATTAATATTTATATTTGTTAATTTTCTTTCCCCTACCAAGTTGTACCATTTTCTGGTGGCTTATCACATGCAGTACGAAAAATACGCTAATTACAGGAAGATACAGAGAAGTTTCGCTTTACCGACTGTTTCACACGTATACGTGATTTAGAAAATGAGACAGATGATCTGTTAAAATGATTTGTGAATAAAAGTATAATTGTTTAAGTTGAAATATTTTATAATAATTTTGAGAAATGAAAGAGAAAAAATTAAATAAATTTTTATTTTATTTTAGGATTTAAAAAAATTAATTAATTAATTAATTTTTTTTTATATATTTTGTTAAAAATTTTGAAAAAGTTATAATAATTAGTTGAAAATTTAAAATTAAAAAATATTTATAGTATTTAGATATTGAGATAAATCCTTTAAACTTTTGGAGATTTTTGACTGAGTAATGTTAGCCCGGCTTACAATTTTTTATTTTTTAAAAATGAATTTTTATTTTATATGAATCTCATATTTATTAATTTTTTTAAAAAAAGTATGCGAGACTTGTACATTCTAAAACTACAAATATTATTTCTCTTTATCAATTAAAATTTAAAACTCAAAATTATTCCACTTCTTTAATTTTGACCATCTTAACAATAGATTTGAATTACAAATAAAAACTATAGAATAAAATAGAAAATCATATTCAACTCCACTACACTATTAATTCTATTGTTTGAAAATCAAATCATAGGGACCCTTTTTTTAATTTTCCCAAAGAACTACAATCAACTGGATTAGGTTGAAAAAATATCACACAATAAATATGAAACGAATAAATGAGTAGGAAAGTCACATTGATTACCTCATTCTACCATTTTTATTTAGAAATTGATAAATAAATGAAAAGATGAGAGATAGATACTTAGAGCACTGGCATTCAAATAATTATTTAAAAAAATTTCCTTAGCTAACATACGTTGACATTATTGATCTAATTGAAATAGCATCTCACATCCTAAACGAGTTTCCATTAAAGTATTTCAACATAGATACCAAAGCTTTAAGCAATTGATTAAATTTTATTATTTTATCTCTCCACCTTTTGAGCAAACAAATAAAAAACATTTGTTCATCACTATTGCTCAAATTTTGGGTTACTGTATCTCATTTTCGTTTGGATTGAGAAATGATCTTAATTTATTTCATCTTATCATTATAAACTTTTTAAATTTTTATACAAGATATAATAAATAATTTAATTTTTTTAAATTTTAAAATAATAATAATATTAAAAAATAATATTTTAATGATATTTTATTTAATTTTTAATTTTTATCTTAATTTATTTCATCTCATCTCTCAATTCAAACGGGATCTAAGTGATATAGCTTTTGGCAGATGCATAGTTTTCAATTATTTTGACGAACGTGACCTATATTTTAATTCTAGCAACTCAATAAAATATGTATTCTTCGATATTTTTAGGGTCTATATATTTTTAATTTATGCGATTCAATGGGTCACGTTTTTGGATATATATTGATAGAAGAATAGTATTATATATGTACAATTTTATACACAGTATTATAGGTATTTAGTGACAATTATTATTTTCTTTTTAATTTGAATCTCAAATTTCAAATTTTAAAATTTTCAATAATTAACACATTAGCATGTATGATTATATAAGTAAAATTATAAATACAAAATAAAAGTTTCCTTAATATATATATATTTTTTTTATGAAAAATTATATTCATCATCTCACACCATACATCATATATATATTTTTTAAAATTTTATTCTCTTATCAAATGTGTGGTATATAGATGATGAGTATAAGAATTCAATTAGTTTAAGAAACCAAATTCTTTTTAAAAAGAATTTTTAAAAAAATATAATGTGTGGTGTGTGGAGATAATTGTTGTCATTGTTGTGTTTCGCAGCCCGAACAGTTCCGCAAAGCCCAAGCTTCTTGTCGCCTGCAACTAAGAAGAAAGAGAGGCTCCTGTGGCTTCCGGTGTCACTTCGATGCCTAAGTCAGTGGATAACTTTCTGGTAAAAAAGAAGGAAATATGGAATAAAGTTGGATTGTTAAGCAAATTGAATCGAGAGTTTTCCGTAGGAGGGTTCTCCCTTATTTATACCTGATTCGGGCTCTTCAGTTGAGGGAGATCGTGGCATGTCAGACGTTTGGCCTGCCACTACTCATTCTCTATTGCTTCAGTGGGTGTCAGTCCGCAGCCTATCGTGGAGATCGTGCTGTGCCAGTTGTCCTACATATGTCTGGCTGCCACTTCCCTGTCATGCCAGTGGGTGTCAGATTGCAGGCAAGCCGTCCTTGCCTCGTGGGACATTCTGTCGCGCGCTGGATTTCCTGACACTGACCTGGGTTGGCTCGTGCCTTGGGTCCGTGGCTCTGGGACCGGGTGCGTGCTGCTGTAGTGCTCGTCCGGCCTGGTGATTAAGCTTGTTAATTCGTCGACCCCCGAAACGTTCCTCTTGATGCTCTCGAGCCTTGAGTCGACAGGCCAATCCTGATTGGGTCTACGCTCACTTCCCGATCCTCTCACCCCAGGCTCTCAACTTCCTCTCTTGGACGGGTAATTTCGTATCTTGGGCCCTTCTGCAAGGTGTTGCACGCTCGGTCTTTGATTCTGTAGCCCAAAGTCTTTATCTGCCCTCTTCCGGCCCGGGCTTTGTGGTTGGGCTTTCCTAGGCTCGGGCCCTTCCGAGATGGGCCTCCCCTCACAATAATGAAAGCAAAACTCATTTTCTACAGCCTATTTATTAACATTATAGTCGGTTATCATATTTTTTGAAGATACAAAAAAGTTTATCAATAAATAATAAATAAATAATTTTTGTCAATATATAACGTTACATAGTGACTAATCTAATTTAGAATTAAATTTTAGGTGGTATTAATTAAAAGATAACTAAGTTCTCTTTTATATATTTAAAATATATTAAAATATTTATGAATAATAGTGAAATAATTTAAATTAAAATATTTTATTAAATTTTGAAAAAGAAGAGTAAAAAATTGATTAAAAAATTATAAAATTAAAATATTTTTTGAATATAATTTTATTTTAAAATTTAAAAAAATTAAAAAAAGCATTATTTTTTGTATTTATATATAAATATTATAATAAATAAATAATGATTTGATAAAAAAATTAAAGATTTAAAATTAAAAATCTAAAACATCTGCAACATACAATTACTACATGTTCCCAAACTAATCCACTTCGCCTATCCTACGTGACAGCCCTGGATGAACAAAATATTCTTGGACACAGTTGTCGGCTGTCCGGACGCAGCTGATGTGGCAAATGGAATAAAACCGAACAGAACATCACAGTACATCAGCGTTGAACGTCGGCCTCGGCACAGATTTGTCAGGGCTGTGGTTTCAGAAATTGGCAGTTCAGATGAATGATTTAAAATTGAAACGTGTATCGTTCAAACATTGCCGACGCTTTCACCCTATTCAAAAACTTTTCACTCCTTACCGTAATCAGCTCCTCCAGGGCTTTGTCGGTTTCTTTCCACTTTACTTCAATTTCTTGAGATTTTCTGAGCTTTTGGGGTCTTCCCGTCTTTGGAAACTGAATTGGTTTGAGTTTTTCTGGGTCTTTTTCATAGCTCATAGCTTTTGGTTTGGATTTGGACTGAATTCCGCATTTGGACGGAAGGTGATTATCTCTCATTCCCAAAATCTCTCTCTCTCTCTCTGAGGTAGGAAATTGGTATGAGAGTCTAGGGTGTTCTTGCGCTTTGGGTGGGGTGATTCCACTTTACACCACCATTTCTACTCCACTTCGCTATTTGATTTGAATATAAGTTCCTTTTATAGTTGTTATTTGTTTGGCCAATCTTTTTCTATTGATTAGCTATAAATATATACGAAAGATTTTTCCAGGTTTTCCTTTTTCTTCTTTCAGTTTCCTGCTTTTGAGTCCAAATGTTTGAGGTTACTAGTTAATGATTCTTGACATCCGTTTTGGCATCTCGGACTACATGAGCATTCCATTTTAATTTTCTTCTTGAAATGTTTTGCTCCTATGCTTTGGTCATGCTTCAGCTGAGAAAAGTCAAATCCATAATTGAAGAATGAATAAAGCTAAAGTAAAGCGCCGAGTGGGTAAATATGAGGTGGGAAGAACAATTGGCGAAGGGACATTCGCCAAAGTGAAATTTGCTAGAAATGCGGAGACTGGGGAACCCGTGGCTCTGAAGATCCTTGACAAAGAGAAGGTTCTCAAACACAAGATGGTCGAACAGGTCTTAAGATGAACCCTTTTTTTTAACAGCAACATATTATTTCCTTTCGACTAGGACATATTTGATAAATATTTTTCTTTGCATACTTTTACAGATCGGGCGGGAAATATCAACAATGAAGTTGATAAAACATCCAAATGTCATTCGATTATATGAGGTTCGGTCTCTCTCTCATCAAATAAAAGTTTTCCAAATCTACCAATAGTGCTCCATATTCTTAAATTCTGTATAGTAGAAAAAGGTGGTTAATTATGTAGAGAGAACACTCCTTATTTGTGGAGTTGTGAACAGAAATCAATTACCACAATTACCTTAAGTTTGTGATATATATGTAGGCCGAGTTTTGAGTGAAGACGCGGCCTCCATTTTTTTCTCTTTTGTGCTTGATCAGTAAGATATTTCCTAGCGTTACGTGGCATACAACTGCCTTAGTTGTAGTAAAGTCTATTTGCTACTATTCATTTGTAAGGACGTCTCATTGAATCATAGACTTTTTTGATTGGCACTAGGTGAATGGGACAACGTCTCGACTAATCCACAAGCGAACCTTGGGTAATTTAGGAGGAAATTCCCTGAGTCTGATGGCCCCAAGAGTGTGAATCCAGAGTTTCGAACCCAGGACGTTCAGTTTATATGGCTTTCCCCAAGACCACTACGCCACCCTTTGGGGTTGAATCACTAACTTGAAGTCGCTCAACATCATAAACTGATGTTTCTTCCTTTCTATCCCTTGTGTACTGCTTGTTGTGGCTATCAGCAGTAAAGGAATTGCAATAAAGCAATAAGTTCTGTTTTATGGATCTTATTGTCATACTCATTTCTCGTGTTTCCAAAACTGAGAGCTACTTGAAGCCCCCTCCCCACTAATATTCTCATCTATGAAGACTGGAGATCCTAGTCCATTCCATCATCTTGTAACATGTTATGCCAGTTCAAAGTGTGTGACTGCATTTTTGTCCAGATCATTGCTGCAATTAAAGGAAAGCAAAAATCTTTAAAGTAATAGAAATAAAATACATAAGTCAGATCATAACTTCAATTAGATGGAAGAAAACACTTTCAAGTGGTGGACCTAAAATACATCAGGGGCCACTTTCACTATCTTCTGAAAAGTATATTACTTTTAATGTTGCCAACCTTTTATCCTTTTGGGCTGTCAATCCCATCTTAACCATCACAATTTGGAGATTATTTTATGTTTATATGGGATTCACTTTCTGAAAACTTGAATCTATTAGTCTCTCTCTCTTAGACTGTTTCGTGTTAATCGTTATCTTTCCGCACATCTTCCACCAATGAGAAAATAGGCAACACTACAATATTTTTTTGGGCAATTTCTACTGCAGTGATGGTGTAATCATGCTTTTCATCTAGGATAGAGAAATATTGTATAAGATGGGGCAGTGGGTGTTTTCGGTCTACATATTGGACTGGGGAAGTCTTGAGCCAATTAGTCTTCGAGTAATTGCAGCATGTCGACGAACTTACTTCAAAAGAAACATTATACTAAAAACCATTTAATTTTAGCAGCAGCTCTTGATTTAGATGTTAAGTTCTTTTTAATTATAAATAAAAAAATGTTATGTTCTTTTCCTTATTCTGCATTTTATCTTTCTTTTCAGGTAATGGGGAGCAAGACGAAGATATTCATTGTTATGGAGTTTGTTACCGGGGGAGAACTTTTTGATAAGATAGTGAGTTGTCATTTTCTGTGATCCTATCCTGTACAACAGTATCCTTGTCAATTTTGAGGTGTCCTAAGACGCCAGTGACAAAAAGGAATGCTAAATTAGAATAAGGAATGCAATTTTCACCTTTCCCATTTGCTTAAAACACATGATATCTGAAATTGTTTTGGTCCCTTTTTTTTCTGCATTCGGACATTTAATATGTCAGATTTGAGCCATGCTATGATTGGAAAATATAGTCATTTCTAATGAAATTAACTTTTGATTGTTAAGGTAAACCATGGACGGATGAGGGAAGATGAAGCCCGCAGATATTTCCAGCAGCTTATTAATGCCATTGATTATTGCCATAGCAGGGGCGTTTATCATAGAGACCTCAAGGTGCATGACCTTTTTGATTCACTCTAGAAAATATCAGTTACGCTTGTAGCGAAGGTTTTCTTTATATTTTCATTTTTTGTTGTATTTTTAATTTTTTAATTTTATGGATTTCTTGCAGCCAGAAAACTTGCTGTTGGATGCTTATGGAAACCTTAAAGTGTCTGATTTTGGATTCAGTGCTCTGTCCCAACAAGTCAGGGTAATAATTTGCACTGTCTTCTAAACGTCCCATTTTGTTTTCTTCAATATTGAGTTGATCTTTGCGCCGTTTAGGGTACTGTCATTTTTATGTTCGGCATTGAAGTAATTGTGACATGATTAAGAGTGGAATAGTAAGGAAGATGAAGGCAAATGGTTCTTGGCTTGTATTGTGATAAAGGTGAAAACTAAAAAGTAGATCTCTTTCCGGTTAAAATTAATTTGATCATAAGTGGTTAATGCTGATAGGGTGGTGCAAGATATACTGCCTCATTTGTTTTTGTTAATTCTTTGGTGCGTAGTATGATTTGTATTTAAGCAATCAGGAACTTTCAGAAGAGAATACGCGCAGCTGAGCTCTATTTTTTTACCAATAAAAAAAGTAATCAGGAACTGAGGAACATGCAGAGGCTGTATGGTCTGGCATGCTAAAAAATGTTTCCTGGCGCACTAGATTTTGCACAAATGTTGACTGCCTCTATAGATACTAGGTTTGTGGAGATTTCAAAGTGAAAGGTTTTGTGTTAGTTATGAGTTGGAGGTTTTAGGTATTTTCCATTTCTTCTGATTGATGGGTCAATCATTTGCTTCTTTGCTTACACTGAATTTGATATGCATTACCTGATTTTTAGGTGTGTGATAGCCTCTTTTTATTATAATTATTATTATTTTTATAAGAAGGTGTGTGGGGAAAGAAAGGTTTACCTATATCTATTGACCTTTCAGAGACAGATTCAAACTCAAGTTGGGCCATTGAGTTTGTTTGGCAAGAAGAACAACCAATGAAGTGTTATCCCCATGATCTCCCCCGATTGTGAGGCATGGACTTCCAGGCTCCTTGATACAGATGATACTTTCCTCATTATAGCTGACACTTAGTATGGCTGCCATATTCATGTAGGATGATATGTAGGATGTTAGATAAGAAGCACAGAGGGATTTAGAAATGCAGTCTACATGTAGGAGATTCAATTTCATAATAGGAAACATAGAATGCAGAGACATAATAGTTATGACCCCTAGCTATATTTTCCCCAGTCAATTACGACCCCCATGTAGTATTGAGTACCAAAAATGCGCTAACAATAAAGGAACTACTAGAAAAAATCAGTAGTAAAGATGTTGCACATGTAAAACCTCATCCCACTAGGTTTCAAAATAATGCCATTTTAGAAAACTTGGGGAACCAGAATGCTACTAACCTTTTGAAGATTCTTACTTAGAAGCTCGGTATATAAGATTTCATAAAATAAAGAAAATGTTGACCGTTTCTCACGAAGATGTTCGTGAGAACGAGTCTATCACTTAAGAGTCCTTGAAGTGGTCCACCACTCTTCCATCACGTTCATAACTGATCCCATGAAAATAGGATCACGTGGGACACGAAACACCGAAGCTTGATGGAGGCTTCGGCTATAAATACAGTGTTTGGTCTCCAGACTCACTCACTCAATTCCCTTCGGTATTACACCATCTAAATAGAGTGGAGAAGAGTTTGGAAGTGCCAAACACAGAGAGAAACGCAGCATAAACAGTGAATAATATCAATGGCTGGAGGTATTATTCTTGGCATTAAAACCTATCAATTATTGTTTCTAAAGTGTTATTCTGTATTCTAGAATTGTTTTCAGTCTAACAAAAAAACCCTCCTTTATTGAAATATTGAAATTATAAAAGAGAGTCCGCAGAAGCGCTTATAAAAAAAATCATTTAAGTCTCACGTGCTTAACAAAATAACTTAATAACTCAAAACATAAAACTAAACATATCATGAATTGTCTAGGCCTTTGCCTCATCTTCCTGAGCCAAGTTGTGTCCTGCATCTTCATAGTAATTCTCACCTGGGGTAGTTAAAAATATAAAAACATACAAATATGAGTCGAATACGCTATAAGCAACACAATATGAACATAATATGGTTTTCTTGAAAAACGTACATACTCATTTTTTTTTATAAGTAAAATGAAATTTTATCGATATGAATGAAATAGACGAAGTCCATGTACATAGGGAGTATACAAAAGAATACCTAAATACATTCTAGGAACTAGAAATTAAAAGCAAAAAGTCACGAACATGAACTGTGCATATGATTCTTTGACTTGTCTTTCACTTTCCTGATTAGCCGGTATCCAATGTTGACTTTCATGAGTTGGGGTTAGTGAATTTTGAAGATTCTAATTCCATCCGTAGCCATGGGTTAGGAATCCACACATGACGATGACAACACCGGGTACATTACCAGCGTGCCAAGATAGGCAATGCAATATGCCCTTACCTCATGGTACTCCGCTTGCTAATTATATGAGTGTCATACTCATTCAATTAGGGATGTACTCTATCTCTTCCATGGGAACCACATAAAATTGTGACTTGTCATAAAATATCGTAATGCATGAGAATCACATAAATCATGACTTGTCACAAAATATCGTGATGCATGGACAATGCAAATGGACATGGAACATATGCATAAAATCATGGCATTTATAATTTATCATGACATTCCGAAATAGCTTTCAGCATGGCTGGGGTAAGTCACATTCGTGGGGCCTGACGCCCAATTCTAAACTCTAATATGTAAACCTCAAATAATGGATCCAGATTAAAAACCTAATAATAACTTCACCCAAATTTTTACCTGGAACTCCAAATAAAAGAATAATATATAATAAGTTGCAAAATAAAAATCTCTACAAAGTTTGGGGGTGTTACAGCACATGAATTGAGGGATAGAGAGGTATATATATATAGAGAGAGCTAGTCTCTTGGGTGGCTGAGAATCTTATCTATAAGAGACTGAATGACGATGAAGGAATAGAGGGCACTAACAAGAAAGGAACTATGAGCATAAATCAGTAAAATATATTGCACATAAACAGAGGGATAGAGAGTTGGGTGGCTGAGAATCTTAGTCCAAGAGACTATTGACGATGAAGGAATAGAGGACACAGCTGAATCTTGTTACAATTGCATGTCCCCCCGTCACCGGAGAGTCCTATGGGACAAGGAGCTGGCAGTCAGTCATCCACTCTTGAGATTCATTTGATCAATGGATATCCATGTCTTGCCATATCTATAAGTACACTTATTCTACGAAGGGGAAAGTAAGGCTGACACTGGTCCTGCCAGAGCAAGGATCTACTTCTCACCCTAGGAGTTGGCAGGTATGATAGTGTCCCGTTTTTGTCTCTCTCTGAGTATCTGCTAATATGTAGCACTTTTGCTACTCAATCATAGAGATAGAGTCCAATGAAGCTGAAAAAGCCCTCTCTTATAAGCTAGTGCTCTGCAGTCTTTCAAAAGACTAGCCAAAATAGACCCCTTACTGAAGATGTGCCAAGGCACCTTTACATATTATAATTTTAGGCGCTTCTTTATCGAAGTTAAGCTTTATGCTTCTTGGTCAAGCTTCATGCTTCTTAGTCGGGCTTCGTGCTTCTAAGTCAAGCTTTGAAGCCCCTTCCATTATTTCTGGGATATTTGAAGAAGCTTAGGTTTGGAGCCGCTCTCAATGATTGTGGAAAAAGAAATCAATCTTTTTATCCACCCGAGAATCCTGCCTTTACTTGTCACAAATGAATCATACTTTTAGTGCTAAGACTTGTTTTGGACTTGGATAAATTTAGAGCAAACGTCTGGCCAGGACTATGGAGTGAGCTGCATGCATGCTGAACTTTAGTTTCAAAAGTTGACTGCATGGGTGGAGTGGAGTGTGAATTTGTCTAAGTTGAAAAGACCTAGTATTAAGAACTTTACATTGACTAACTATCGTGCCCAGAAAGACCACTGTGAAAAATTTATTCAGACGTGTGAATCGTCAGTTTTCTGTTGAGCTTTAGTTTTATTTAGATTCATGTTTTTTCCTTACCTAGGTACATTATGCAAGGGGAAAAATGTGCAAAATGATCTTCAAAGAAAAACTTCATTAAGATACACGAGCTTATTAGAATTTGGGACAGGAGATATTAAAGCTTCTGAAGAAGGAATGATGTATCTGGTGTTCTTCGGTCAACTTAACTTCTAACTGGTCTATTGAATAGAATAATATAAAGATCTAAGTTTGTTTTATATTTCAAGGTTTCCGATGCACTACTTTAGCCGCTATATTGCTCTCTCTCTTTCTCTCTCATCCATTTCAAGCCTCTGCATTTATTTTTCAATTTCCTCAGAATCTTGCTTTTGTTCCTAACCATGGTTAAATTTGCAGGATGATGGCCTGCTTCACACTAGCTGTGGAACACCAAATTATGTTGCTCCTGAGGTATGAATTGTTTCTTAGCACCCTCATATTGTTCAACATTGTATGCCTATTTTTTAACCAGTGGTGCTTCGGTCTTTAACAATTTACAATCTCGATCTTTTAGGTCCTTAACGATAGAGGCTATGATGGAACAACTGCAGACTTGTGGTCATGTGGAGTGATACTCTTCGTATTGCTTGCAGGTTACTTGCCTTTTGATGATTCTAATCTTATGAACCTGTATAAAAAAGTGAGCATTGTATAATTTCTGCAGCATAATCCTCCTGTCGATCTCTGTCTTCTTTATGTTACCTACTTTCTCTATTTGCAGATTTCGGCTGCTGAATTTAATTGCCCTCCTTGGCTCTCTTTTAATGCCATGAAATTAATAACACGAATCTTGGATCCCAATCCAATTACTGTAAGTTCTAATACATTTGGGAAATTCTCTTGATCAATCAATGGCCTTCTTTGTATCCCACAAATATCGAGTCAAATCTTTGTAGCAAGTTATGTTGGTAACAATCATATACCCATACGCAATGGAATATAGAAGCATGGGTTTCTTTCAATTTTCGAATGAACATGCATCGAAAACATTTTTTTTTAGGATTCGTACCCCAACCTTGCAGTCAAAAAGGTTTACCACCAAAGTTATGAATACAAATGAACTTTAAGAATGCTTCTACATGTGAGGACTATATCTATTATACTTTATTTATGCCAAGAATGAGTATCTCTATTTATACTTCATACTATGTCGATTGAATGAAAGATATGACATGATAAGAATGATATGGAAAGATAAGGAAGGGAATGAACAATTGAATGCATGTTTGATATGAAAACCTTTAATCAAGGTCCACAAGTATGATAGTTTTGACAGTACCACAAGTCGGGGTGGGTGGCTACATCAAGAGGGGCAGACTGGTAGTGCAATTGGGATGCTAATCCACAATCATGGATTCCTACTCTAGGCCTTTGGTGGGATCGAGATCACAAGGATAGCTAACCCTAATATGCCAGTGTGTACTGGCCTACAAATTTTATTAGACAGCTGGCTCAAGTAGATGGAGACCTAGTCTGAATAATTTTAGAGGTTTTATCATGATGTCTTTTATATTACCTGGATTTTATGAAAGCTGATATGATATGGATTTTACAACAAGTGTTATTATGAAGTTTATTAATAAAACTTCTTAGTGTTTTCCTTTTTTATGGGTTTCTCTTATACTTGGCTCATGTAATGTTATTGTTAGTGGCATTCATAACCCAAGGGAAAGGGGGTGTTACATATATGTAAATCAATAAAGACGCATGCCCCAAATGAATATTCATAATTTCAGAAAATAAATAAATCGCAAAAGCTCATTGATTTTAGGAACATAATTCTAACCATGTCTATATTTGAGAAGATTCAGATTTCCATAGCATATTTGTAGGTGAGAATTGCAGTTTATACTGCATAACAACCTTTCCATAAACATGACTTAGAAGAAGATGAATCTTGGAGCAAAAACTCATAGTTTTCAAGAATATCATTACATATATATACTTTTTTATGACGAGGAATTCCTTGCGAACACAGCATGTCTTTTACTTAGTTTATACTGAATCTCAACCTTTCTATAAAAATATGATTTGGAAGAAGATGAATCTCGGAGCAAAAGCTCATGGTTTTCACTTTTCATGAATATCATTACATATATTGACATGCAATTTTGTTAATATAGTGATCTTAATTCTTTAACAGCTGTATACTATAGCTTACTAGTGCTAAAATCATCGAAAGAAAATCTTGAATTTTTTTTACAACATTTCCATTGGACAAATGAAACCCTATCAAACAAATATACAAGTTGAACAGACAATCCAATACCAGATTCGTTCAAGTTCAAACAGAAAGCAACAGTTACTTTACTCATGTGTTAAAGCTATTTGATCGAGACAGAGCCCTTCGAAGCTTTGATGAAGTAAGGGCCAATTATGCTAATTCCTTACTGTGGTACTGGAAGTAAGGCATGTCAGGCTTCTCTTCTCTTAAATATAATTATTTTGCATTTTAGATTCTGCCTCTAGGCTTTTGCACATTGGATACATTTGTTTCTACAACAATTTTGTTTCGCTAATTTACAGGAATTTTGGTGTGGCTAATACTTCTGTATATATAAAAAATTTGTGAATATACTTTGTTAATGTGGTAGCTCATTGACTAAAGTATCTCTGTGTCAGTCAGTTATTTTTTTGGTATAATAAGCCAAGTAGCCTAGCTTCTCTGTAACATTTTTGGTCCTAATTTATTGGGATGCCTTGTGATTGTTCTCAAGAAGTTCAATGGAAAGTCTGTATAGGCTGTCAAGGCATTAAATCTATTTTCTGACGCTACCTAATACTTGTTATAAGTTAGGGGGGTGGTGGTTGCCGGAGTTTGCCTAGGAATTTCCAGAGGTGTCATTTGATTATGTGGTTCTTCTAAGAACCAACAAATTGTGTGAGCTTACATTCGTGAAATTTTTTTTATTACTCTCTAGGTCGTATTTTTAAGAGGAAGCTTAAACAATTTGATTTATAAGCAACACAAAGTATGGTAGAAGATTACCAGCTTTTGTAGACTTTGGGCTTTATTACACTTAATCATCAATTAGGATATGAACTAACTAAAGGGATAAATGAAAGCAGAAATTTATTTGTCACGGGGCCCCAAAATTATGGCTTCTGACTATAAAATAAAGGCATCATACCTTGTGCTGTTTCGCCTGGTTTTTTTTTTTTTTGATAAGTGTTTCGCCTGGTTTTTTTCTCCTTGTAATATACTTTATTTTATGTTGTTCTAGTAAGCACAACAGCTGGTGATTCCAACCAAGGAAACTGCTAATTTAGAATTAAAGTTTATTATTCATCTGCTTTATCTTTTCTATTCCTCTATTCTTTTCTTGTAACTCTTCAAAAGACATCATAACAATGCGATGAGAAAATAACGTTTTAATGGTGAAAGTGTTGGTTTTTAACATTTTAGATTGCTTAGGTTCTAACAATGCATTGCTTCAGCCAACCTCCATCCATTTCCAATTGAATATGCATAAACTGCTTTGACTATATCGCATTGTGTGGAAAACGTGTACAGATGATTGTGATTTCCTAATTGCATCTATTAAAAACTATCTTTCAGTACTAACTAGATAAATGATCCATGTAGTGGGAAAAAAAACAAAGATATCTGTCTCTGATTTACTTCGATCTTTGTCAGCGTACTACCATTCCTGAAATTTTGGAAGATGAATGGTTTAAGAAAGACTATATGCCTCCTGTGTTCGACGAAAAGGATGATACAAATTTCAATGATGTAGAAGCCGTCTTTAAAGATTCAGAAGTATGTTCCAGACGAGTGTTGCTGAATTTATAGTATTGACATTTAAAGAAAGTTCCTGCATAGTTGTTCGTAAGTATTTGTCTCACAAAATATATGTTTTTGGTATCATAACAGGAGCACCATGTGACAGAGAAGAGGGAAGAACAACCAGCAGCTATGAATGCATTTGATCTGATTTCAATGTCAAAGGGGCTAAACCTTGCGAATTTGTTTGATGTTGAACAGGTACACATATTAAAAGGCTTTGCTTTTTATATTTCCATGACATTGGTATTTATATGTGATTCTCATCTACTGGTTTTCAACCGCATTGGGGAAATTTGTTGATAATATATTTCCTTTTCCTTTGGTAATTATATGTGATAATAGTTGGAATAAATAATAAGAAACCCTCCCCAATTTTATTTTTTTACTTTTTTTTATGATAAGTGAAAAACCCTCTCCAATTAACATCCCATTCCCAAACATACTTCAAAACTATGACTCATGATAACTCACTCCTTGGATCGAACTTTTTGTTACAAGTTGTCCCCCCTGGGTGTCAGATAGAATCATTCAATTGGTTGGTTTCTGGTATCTTTTTGGAGGTAGGGGACTCCACTAGCAGCAGCTCAAGTTTGTTTGTGCAGTGTGCTCCTGCTGGACTGGACATGTGTTAGCTGCAAGTGAAGGCATCAAAGTGAGGGACTTTTGACGACTATAAAGATAAACGAGAGAAAGAAAGAAAGAAATATGGTGCCCGTGGGAGTCGCAACTAAGGCTCTGACAGCCACCATTGGAGCCACAAACTAAGGACAAAGCTTAGATAAGAGAATATGTTCTCGCGTTGCTTTTTTTGTAGAAAGCTTGACCAGAAAAGTATTATTTTTTTGATAAGTAATCGATAATATTATTAATAGAGATAGGCAAAGCCCAAGTACACAAGATAATATACAAGAGATAAGACCTACCTAGGTTGAAGTAATGGAAGCTAGAAAGCCATGAAAATGGTGGCCATTAAAATCTAAAGCTATGGTCCATAGAAATAAAGTACGGAAAAATAGAGTTCTAAGTTCCTCCGGTGACTGCTCCTTGTTTTCGAAAGTCCAATCATTGCGCTCTTGCCATATACACCACATAATACAGATCGAGATCATCTTCCACGCATCCTTGATTGTTGAACTCCACTCGGAAGTGTCCAGCTAGCCAATAGATTGACCACAGTTGCAAGCATAACAAAGGATAACTCTACTTGGCTAAACACTTCAACCCACAAGGCTCTAGTTGTCTCACAATTGTAACAAGAGATGTTCTATTGTCTCGCCAGATCTCTTGCACATGTAACACCAGTCTAGTATAACTATTCGGCGCTTCCTCAGGTTGTCGGTAGTCAGGATCTTTCCCAAAGCTCCTGTCCATGTAAAGAAGACCGCTTTTGGAGGCGACTTATTTCTCCAAATTCTCCTCCATGGGAACTGAGTATTTGCGGCTTGGGAAAGGGACTTATAGAAGGATTGAACCGAGAAAATGCCCTTATCCGCAGGAGTCCACCACATCCTATCGGCTTGCTGTCTATTCGGCTTCACAAAATATAAAAGGCTGAAAAAAGCCTCAAAGATGTCCACTTCCCAATCTTGCGCCACTCTGCTAAATGTGACGTTCCACTGCACTTGGTCCCCAGATAGAAGCATGAGGTCCTCTATTGAAACTTCTTGATTGGGGGCCACTCGGAAAACAGCTGGAAAAGCATCCTTTAGGGCCTCATTCCTGCACCATATGTCCCTCCAAAACTTAATTCGGGACCAACCCCCTCCCAACACTAATTTAGAATGGCTATTAAAATCCCTCCACCCAAGCCTAATGTGTTTCCAAACCCCCACACCACTAGCCCCGTTTACCTCTTCAGTGCCCCCGCCCCCCCCCCCCCCCCCCCAAGCTGCCATATTTGCAATCAATTACCAGTTTCCATAGGACTTTTGGCTCCATGTTATACCTCCATAGTCACTTCCCAACTTCCCAAGTAGGGCCCGATTGAATTTTCTCAAATTTTTTATACCCAACCCACTTGACGAGATTGGTCTACACACCTTATCTCAACTGGCCAGGTGAAGTTTGAATACATCCCCTATCCCACTTCATAAGAAATCACGATACAGTTTATCAATCCGAGCCGCTACACTAATAGGCAATTGGAACGAAGATAAGAAGTATTTAGATAAGTTAGAAAGGGTACTCTTGATGAGAGTCAACTGGTCACCTTTCGACAAATACAATCTCTTTCACCCTGCAAATTTCTTTCCTATCTTCTCTATGACTGAATCTCATATGGATGAGGCCCTTGCGGCAGTCCCCAAAGGCAATCCTAAGTAGGTAATAGGAAGAGAAACTACTTTGCACCCAAAAATACTAGCTAGTTGCCTAGTGTTACTCACGTTCCCCACTGGCACTAACTCTGACCTGTCAAAATTAACTTCCAAGCCTGATGCTGCTTCAAAGCATAATAACAAAGCCTTCAATGCCCTCAATTGGTTTTGATCTGCCTCACAGAATAGGAGCGTGTCATCTGCAAAAACTAAATGAGACAAAGTAATAATGCCCCTATTGGGGGGTCACCAATCAGAAATTCAGCCACAAACCTATGCGTAACCATCGCTGATATCATCCTACTCAAAGCCTCCGTAATGATAACAAAGAGAAGTGGGGACAAAGGATCTCCTTGCCTTAGACCTCGAGAGTTGCTGAAAAAGCCGGTAGGACAACCATTAATCAAGATTGAGAATTTGGCTGTAGAGATGCACCAACTAATCCAAATACGCCATCTAACTCCAAAGCTGCATCTCCCCAACAAATACAGGAGGAAATCCCAGTTTAAATGGTCATATGCCTTCTCCATATCCAGTTTGCAAATAGTCCCTGTGGAGCCAGCTTTTAATCTGCTGTCCAGGCCCTCGTTCGCTATAAGGACTGAATCAAGAATTTGTCGCCTCCTAACAAACGCATTTCGTGGCTTCGTAATGATCTTGCCCAAAACCACCCCAAATCTATTGGCAAACACCTTGGAGATAATTTTATATACCCCATTCACAAGGCTAATGGGTCGAAAATCCTTAACCTCCGACGCTCCAATCTTCTTCGGGATCAACGCAATAAAAGTAGCATTTAGGCTTTTCTTAAACTTTCCAATCAAGGATACTTCCTGAAACAAATTCATAATGTCCACTTTCACTACCTCCCAACAAGATTGGAAGAAACCCATCAAGAAGTGTAACATCCCGATCCTATATCATTAGAGATAATTACACGGATATTTTATTAGGTTTGATAATTAGGTTATTATTATTATTATTATTATTATTATTTTCTCTCCAAGCTCATGAGTCATTTTCATAATAAAACTTCTCCCTACCAGATTTTCTTTTATGAATTTCAAACAATTCACTCATGCACATTCACGTCTCTTTTTATCTAGGGTTTTCATTTGGGTTCTCAATTATATATATATATATATATGTATATATATATATGGTACACTCCCCAAGTCCTCCACCGTGAGTCTTCCTCTCACGCATCAAACCTATGCATGCACGGCTTCATCCATTTCCTCCGCATGCACATCACTGTGTCTATTTATACATTTCATGCACAGCCTTGCACACACTGCCTTTCATATATCCTAGGGTTTTTGGAATAGAAAAGCAAGCCCACGCCGCTGCACCATGAGGCAATTGAATACTCCCCGACACCGCATGGAAAGTGCACTGCGAAAGCCGCACGTCCAACCAATAACCCAACGTAGACACGACCCCTGCACCTCGGTAAGCTGCCAAGTACCGGTTGCATCACCAGCAACCAAACCGAGAACCACCATAAAGCAGCCCCGCCGCACTGCCAACCATGAATCATCCGCAACCTCTTGGAATACTCTGTTTTCTATACCAAAAACAGAGCAACCCGAACGTCTCCAACGTGAGCCCTGCGAACCACCACCACCACCACCACCACCACCATCGAGAGCTCCTTCATGTCGAGACCCCACGGTGCCAGAAACCACTGACCAGCCAACCTTGTGGCACCCACTCAATTCCGGTAAGCCCACTGTCGCCGCCACCCTCCTCTCTCTCTCTCTCTCGGTTGTTTTCGGCTTAACAGAACTCCTTCCCTCCTTTTCTTGG
The DNA here is from genome assembly GCF_001411555.2 of Juglans regia. Taxonomy (NCBI): domain Eukaryota; kingdom Viridiplantae; phylum Streptophyta; class Magnoliopsida; order Fagales; family Juglandaceae; genus Juglans; species Juglans regia. The sequence goes on from NC_049905.1 coordinate 13,651,863, forward strand.
CGTCGCACCGCCCTGCCCAGAACACACCGACGCCACCACCGGCCACCTTAGAAGACATCGGATCACCCTTAGCCACCAAGGCACGCCGTAGCAGCCACGAACGCGAACCCCGAAGCCTCTGCTTCTCTTGCACGGTAGCCACCTCAGGATCTTGAAAAACCACTCGGGAAGCCACAAAAACGGTCGTATGGTTCACTTCCTTCGGCCTCACACAGCCACGGTAAGCCCAGTTGCGTTGCCAGTCTTTCCCCAGCCAACCAGAGCTGCCGCACGTCAGCTTCTTCTTTCGATGTCGAGTTACAAAGTGAGATTCAAGAAGCACAATGAGGTAAGTAATTTGATCATAAATTAGGATCATCACAGTTCAACTTATATATAAGTATTATTCAAGCCAATTCATTGACAGTCATTATTTATGAACCACTCATGTCATATGCAAACATGTCATCCAGTATAGCATACGATCATGTCATTTCGCATCATGTTCAAATTCATAAATTATAATTATGTATTATGTCATGCATCTCATGTGTATAAGACACGTAAGCTATCTTAAGTTTAAAGTGCAATATAAGATCAGATCAGTTAATAATATGGCCATTCAGATGCATGGTACCCATGCAGTTCAGTTTCAGGGTGGATGTGCAAGCCACGGACTCAAGCGTGGTTCACCATAATATGCCAGAATACTATCAGCGGCTCTCCTTGCTGCAGCAGAATGTGGGGCTGGTGCACAACCTCGCACACAAGGTTAAGTGTGCTGGCCAATCAGATCAGACAGTTAAATCAGACTAGTCAGTTAATGCAGATAAATCAGTCATGCATAACATAAACATCAGTATGAATAGTCATGAAATTTTTTAAGCTCTCAGCATGAAAACTTTTATGAAAACATTATGTTTATTACGTTTACGTTGTGATGGATTTCCTGCTGAGTCTTCGACTCATTTTAGTTTGTTTTCATGTTTTTGACCACCTAGGTGAGGATGATGAATACGAGTAGGTAGACCAGGATTAGAAGGAGTAGTTGATTTAGTTTCAGACATTCTAGAATAAAATTGTTTTTATGACTTAAATTTTATTTAGTTTATTCATTTAATGTTTTTAGAAGAAATTTTATTAGACATTTTTCTACAAAATAAATTCTATTTTTTTATTTATTAAAATATGAGATCTCTTGCCGAGTTTATTTTATGAAAAACACGTGACACTCCTAGCCCACAGGGAGGGGATGTTACAAGAAGCCATCTGGACCTAGAGCTTTATCTTTTTCCTATACGTCTCACTACATTATACACTTCCTCATCTTCAAAAGGCCTTTCCAACCAAGACGCTTCCTGGGGCTCAATAGTATCAAAACCAAGACCATCTAACTTTGCCTCCATCTCTCACGTCTATCAGCAGTTGTTCATAGAAATCCACCACATGGTCACGAATCAAAGGGGCCTCCTCGCTTTCCATACCATTAATCTTCAACATTTCAATGGTAATATTTCTTCTATGAGAGTTAGCAACTTTATGGAAGAACTTTGTGCTCTGGTTCCCTTCTTTTAGTCACAATGCTCTCTACTTCTGGCGCCAAGAAATCTGCTCCAAAGATAATACTCTTTCCAATTCTGAAACCAACTCTGCCTTCCGCAATAGCTTTTCCTGTAAAAGGGTTATAGTCTCAAGTATCCACTCAAACTGTTGCAACTTCTCCACCATGAATTTCTTTCGCTTCCCTATATCTCCAAAGGACTATGAATTCCAAAGCTTAAGGTCATTTTTCAAGACTTTTAATTTACAGGCTAGGATGTATGAGGGATTACCGTAAAATTGGTAAGAAGACCACTAATGCCTAACCTTATCTACAAAGTCTTCACTTTTTAGTCACATGTTTTCAAACTTGAAGTATTGGCGCCCACTTTGAATGCCACCACAATCCAACAAGATAGGAAAATGATCCGAGCAAAGATGTGACTGTCAAAATAGGTTAAAGTTCTGTTTGAATGGCCGAATCAATTGGCCTTTGAGTAATCTGTATATTATATAGAAACTTTACAAGAGAACTATACATGGGAAGAAACTAATTATCGAGTGATTCTAGCGTTCTTAGCCTTATAAGGAAACTATATATTCTGTACAAGCCTAAGTAACGGAAGAAGAATAGAAGGAAACTATATTGATGATGGACAGCAAAGCTATCCATTGACAGCCCCCCTCAAATTGATGCGGGTTGATCAACAAGCATCAATTTGCCACTTAAGAAACAGTGTCGATGGCGAGTGAGAGCTTTGGTGAAGATATCAGCAATTTGTAGTTCAGTGGGAACATGTGGGAGAGTGATAACACGAGCTTCAAATGCTTCACGGATAGAGTGACAGTCGACTTCAATATGCTTCGTGCGCTCATGATAGACAGGATTGGCTGTGATTTGAATAGCACTCGTATTATCAGCATGTAGTGGTGTAGGATCGGTCTCAGAAAAATCTAGCTCAGCAAGCAAACCTCGAAGCCAAATAATTTCGGAACAAGCAAGAGACATTGCCCGATACTCAGATTCTGTAGATGACTTAGAGACTCTGTCTTGCTTCTTACTCTTCCAGGAGATCAATGCATTACCTAAAAACACACACCAACCAGTAATAGATCGACGTGTATCAGCACAACCGGCCCAATCAGCATCGCTATAAGCAATAAGGCGATGAGAATTGCCTGCAGGAAAGAATAAGCCACGGGCAGAGGTGCCCTGAACATAGCGTATGATCCTACGGACAGCAGCCAAATGAAGATGACGAGGGGTCTGAAGAAACTGGCTGACTTGTTGTACTGCAAAGGAAATGTCCGGTCTAGTAATGGTGAGATAGACAAGACTACCTACCAACTTCCGGTATAAATTGGGATCCTCAAGTAAATCACCCTCCTCTTTGCGAAGCTTGATATTCAATTCCATGGGAGTATCAACAGAAGTGGCCTCCTGTAGGCTAGCTGTAGCCACTAGGTCACTAGCATACTTATGTTGATTGAGTGAAATACCAGATGAACTACGATGCACCTCGAGACCAAGAAAATATGTGAGAAACCCAAGGTCTTTCATATGAAATGACTCAGAGAGATGAGTCTTGAGCTGGCAAAGTAAAATAGAATCGGAACCAGTAATCACAATATCGTCAACATAAACCAAAAGAACAACAATACCCACATCTGATTTCCGAAGAAACAATGAAGTGTCATACTTGCTCTGCTTGAATGAGAATTGTAATAAAGCGGTTCGAAATTTATCAAACCAGGCCCTTGGAGCTTGTTTGAGACCATAAAGGGAGCGACGAAGCTTACACACATGCGAAGTCGAAGGAGAAATCAGTCCCGGTGGTGGTTTCATATAAATACACTCTTTAAGATCCCTGTGAAGAAAAGCATTCTTGACATCCATCTGATGTAGTGGCCAATCATTAGAAGCAGCAAGAGCTAGAATCGTACGAACAGTAGTCATCTTAGCCACAGGAGCAAAGGTCTCTTCATAATTGACACCATATTCCTGATTATTCCTAAGAGCAACAAGTCGAGCTTTGTAACGATCCAAACTTCCATCAGATCGAACCTTGACTGAGTAAACCTATTTGCAACCCAGAGGAGCAATTGTTGGAGGACATGGCTCAATGTCCCAGGTATGATTGGCCTCTAGAGCTGCAATTTCTTCCTGCATAGCTTGTTGCCAACAGTCATGCTTGGCAGCTTGTGAGTAGCATGTGAGAATATCAAAATTGGATAATGCAGCAGTAAGAGCTGAAATAGAGGACCCAGAAGGAAAACCATACCTATCCGGAGGTACAGACACTCGAGGAGAGTGTCGTACCAAGGGCTCTGGAGGTGCTGCAACTGACTGGTTCTGGAGCATGTTAGGATCAGATATCGGGTGAGCCACGGGAAGAGACTGTGGGCGGGAGCGTCTCGTATACACAATACCTGGTTTAAAGCGAGAGCGGACTGGAGGAAGATTTGAGAATTGTTGCTCAAAGGAAGGGAGGACCACAGTGGAAGAAGAGGGCACATATGACATAGGAAAGAAATGTTGATTTTCAAAGAAAATAACATTCCTAGAAATGCGTGTGCGATGTAAAGTAGGATCATAGCAAACAAATCCCTTTTGACACACATTATATCCCAAGAATGCACATCTAACAGATTGAGCAGATAATTTATGTCGCTCATGAGGAGGTAAATGAACAAAGCATACACAACCAAATGTACGAAGATTATCATAACTAGGTTGCTTACCAAACAAGTGGAAATAGGGAGACTCCATGTGTAAGACTTGGGAAGGTAAACGATTAATCAAATGAGTAGCAGTTTTCAGAGCCTCGACCCAGAACATGGATGGAACAGAGGATTCTAACAAGAGAGTACGTACCATGTCAAGAAGAGTGCGATTTTTGCGTTCGGCTACTCCATTCTGTTGGGGAGTAGCGGGACATGAACGTTGATGAATAATACCTTTAGAAGCCAAGAAAGCCTGAAACTCATTAGACAAATATTCACCACCAGAATCTGTGCGTAATGTCTTAATAGTCGCAGAAAATTGATTGTCAACATATGCTAAAAACGCAGTGAAAGTACGAAAAACCTCAGATTTGGAACGAAGGAAATAAACCCAAGTAAATCTGCTATGATCATCAATGAAAGTCACATAGTATTTAAATTTCTCATGTGAACTAACGGGGGAAGGTCCCCAAACATCACTATGAACAAGATCAAAGCAGTGAGAAGCTCTACTAGCATGCAAAGGAAATGGAAGAGTTTTGCTTTTACCAAGTTTACAAGAATCACACTCAAGAGATAAAGACGAACGTTCTTTATTACCAAGAAAACCAGAATTCAATACATGAGATAAGATCTGAGTATTGGGATGGCCTAAACGACGATGCCACACCATACTCAGATTAGGAACATTATTACAAGCAAAAGACATAATAGAAGAAACTGGAGAAAGTGCTGGAACAGGTAAAAATAGTGGAAACAAACGCCCCACTTTAGGTCCCTTCGCGATCGGCTCCCCCGTTACCTGGTCCTGCACAACACAACCATCACCAGAAAATTTAACAGCGCAATTGTTATCCACTAATTGACCAACAGAAATAAGATTCGTGGAAAGTTGAGGAGCAAGAAACACATCAGTAAATGTCGAAGAGGCATCTCCGACAGCAGCTATTGGCAAAGAACTACCATTGGCAGTTTGAATAGCAGATTGACCAGCATAGGGTCGAACATGACACAGAGCAGTGGGCGTATTTATCATGTGATTAGAAGCTCCCGAGTCTACGTACCAGAGTTTAGGAGAATTTTTACCTTGAAACCCCATTGCAGAAAATGCTGAAATTAGCATCTGTTGCACCATTTCAGGAGTGCAATAAGTTGCTGCAGGAGATGCAAGATCAGAGGAAACACCTGAGGAAGAGTCATGTGCTGCAGAAGTCGCTATGGGAGAAACAGACACAGAAGTCTGAAATGCGTGAGCCTGACGATTCTGGGGGCGGATACGACATTCTTTGATAATATGACCCTTTTTCTTACAATAAGAACAATATTTTTTAGGACAATTGGCAGCAATATGCCCATAGGCCTTGCAACAGAAACACTGCAAATTTTTAGAAGTCATAGGTGATCCATGTCCTTGGGCAGCATAAGCCATAGTTGCCGTACCGGAACTACCATGAGATTGCTCCAGAATAGCTTGAGTACTAAGACGTTGTTCCTCGCGAAGTAACTCACCAAAACAAATATCCAGAGAAGGAACCGGAGATCTGTTCAGTAGAGAAGAGCGAACAGATTCATATTCCGGGCGTAGCTTCATAAGAAACTGATCACGCCGGCTAGTCGCATGAAGCTTCTGAATAGTCGAAAGTGCGGCAATAGGAACATCCGCTATAACCAAATCAGTATATTCATTCCAAAGAGTCAAGAATGCCGAGTAGTAGTCTTGGATGGAAAGACTACCATGTTGAAACATGGCAATCGCATGTTCCAACTGAAAGCGACGAGCATCATTGTCTTGATGATAAACTTTCTTCAAGTAAATCCACATGGATTGAGCGGAGCGATGAGCCCGCAAGTTAGTGACAATATGTGGCTCCACTGAACCAAGAAGCCAAGACATGATCCGAGCATCAAGCACATCCCAAGAAGGCGAAGACATGACATCTTTGGATGTTTCAGTATTGGATGTTTGTGCAACATCCGTGCCATCAATATGGCTCCAAAGGTCTTTTCCCTTGAGGAAAAGTTCAAACTGAAAGGCCCAAGTAGAATAATTTTTGCCTGTAAATTTGACACACATAGGTGTAGAGTCCATTGCAAATAAATGGAACCCAATATGAAGCAAAAAAAATCCAGAAAAAAAATAAATGAGCCAATAGAGGACTTCTGCTGACAGATGATAGAAGCTAAAAATAATACCCAGACCAAACAAATGCCGAAACCACCCAATCCAAATAACTGAAACCGAAAATGCCGAAAGAAATAAAAATACCCAGACCGTAAAAACAGAAGCTGCCGAAAATCACTACTCCAGAAGCAGATCGCGTCGATGGAGGGAGAAGAAGCCGAAATGATCAAAACCGAGACAGACCCTGCCGACAATGACTCCACCAGAAACAGAAGGCCGAAAGCTGCCGAGATGTGCTGCCGAGACTCAGACAACGCCGACAGACGGGATCGAGAGAAAAAAATTCACACGGGCGACAACGAAACCGAGAGGAGAAAAAAATTTCAACCGGCTCTTGATACCATGTCAAAATAGGTTAAAGTTCTGTTTGAATGGCCGAATCAATTGGCCTTTGAGTAATCTGTATATTATATAGAAACTTTACAAGAGAACTATACATGGGAAGAAACTAATTATCGAGTGATTCTAGCGTTCTTAGCCTTATAAGGAAACTATATATTCTGTACAAGCCTAAGTAACGGAAGAAGAATAGAAGGAAACTATATTGATGATGGACAGCAAAGCTGTCCATTGACAGTGACAACCTCTTTTGGCACACCTCCGGATAGTGCACTTCCCACTTTCGCGAGATTAGAAATCTGTCCAGCCAGAACCATGTCTGATTATTCGACCAAGTAAAAGAGCCCCTAAAGAGAGGAATATCCAATATGTTTAACTCAAAGATACAATCTGAGAACTCTATCATTGCTGGGCGTGTCCTACTATCTCCAGATCGTTCACTAGGTCTGATAACATTAAAATCCCCTCCTAATACACCAGGGAAGTGATGTAGGATAGAAGTGAGAAGGAGGAGTAGAAACAGAGTAATAGGAAATAGAGAAGATAAATGAACTAGAAGAGAAGAGAGGAGAGAGGAAGAAGAAGAAAGCGAAGAGGGACTGGAAGGAGGCGGCTAGCGCTCAACTCTGCATTCAAAAAATAACTACCTCCCAATATTCCTTAAGATGTCTTTAAGTAGTAGGGCAATACAAACCCTAAATGAAATAACTAACACATTAATAAAATAACAAAATAGAAAATGTCTTTAAGTAGTAGGGCAATACAAACCCTAAATAAAATAGACAAGACATTAATAAAATAAATAAAACATTAATAGGAGATGTCCTCATTAACTCTCCCGGGGTGGAAAAGCTTGACTCTGTCGAGTTGACGAGACACACTAAGGCTGCAATCAATCACTCAACCATAAGCTAAGTGGTTGAGCACGCTTCTTCTGACGGCCATAAACACGTGTGAGTGGAGGTCTGAATCTGGTGTCCCTACCCACTTCTCTAGAACAGGTGGCTGGTGACCCAGGCAAAGGAAGATCCTGCTGGCTCCGATAAAGCTCCAATAAATCTGGATCAAGCTGCTGGAGTGTCTCTCTGGGAATCCATGTACAGTCAGAATCTGGTCGATCGACCCAACGAACAAGGAAACGCTGAACCTCTCCACCATTGGTCAACACAATCTGTTCATCTAGAATAGTATCAATTTTATCTTTGTGTGCTGTGACAGATGGTAGTGGATTAGGAGTGACAAAAGGTTCAGGGTTAGTGTTCACAGATGGAGGCAGAAAAGGATCACTGGAGGGATTGAAATGACCTTTGTAAGCAACTAAGTCCTCAACATTGAAAGTAGAGTGGTAACCAAAATGTGATGGAAGATCAATAATATATGCATTTGGACCAACACGCTTTAAAATTTTAAAAGGACCAGCACTACGTGCTTGCAATTTGGAAGCGGATCCAGGTGGACGCCGTTCCAGTCTAATTCGAATCATAACATAATCCCCAACTTTAAATTCAACATGTCGTTTATGCAAATCAGCTTGCAATTTATATGATGCATTACTGGCCTCAAGTTGTTTATTGATCTCAATATGCAAGTCATGAAGATGTTGAACAAAAGCCTCAGCTGACACAGATACATGAGCATGAGGAGACATGGGAATAAGGTCTAAAGGCTTCCTAGGTTTGTAGCCATGAACAACTTCAAAGGCACTCATACCTATAGACCGATTCACCGAACTGTTATATGCAATCTGAGCTGTAGGGAGGATCAAATCCCAATTCCTAAGATTCTCCTGGACCAGACATCTTAATAAGTTGCCAAGACTGTGGTTAACAACTTCAGTTTGACCATCTGTCTGGGGGTGGTAAGCAGTGGAGAATTTCAATTTAGTGCCAACCATATGCCATAGGGTTCTCCAAAAATGACTTGTGAAACGAACATCCCTATCTGAAACAATAGTCTTAGGAAGACCATACAACTTGACAATCTCATTAAAATACAACCTAGCGATCTTATACGCATCTGAAGTTTTGCTACAAGGGATAAAGTGAGCCATTTTCGAGAAACGGTCCACTACAACAAAAATAGAATCATACTTCTTCAGAGTGCGTGGAAGTCCCAACACAAAATCCATACTAACGTCTTGCGAAGGACAACTAGGTACAGGAAGGGGTGTGTAGAGACCAGTATTTTGTCGCTTTTGTTTGGCTAATTGACAAGTGTTACAGGTGCTAACTATCTTAGCCACATCTCTCTTCAAGCTAGGCCAATAGAATTGACGTTCAATCTCTTCTATGGTCTTATCACGTCCAAAATGTCCAGCCAAGCCTCCGGCATGAACTTCCCAAACTATAAAGTCTCTAACTGAAGTCCGAGGGATGCACAACTTATTGGTTTTGAAAATATAACCATCCTCCAAACGGAAACCATCAGTGGTATCCGACTGCCCGCTTTGCAAAGCGAGAAAAGTATCCCTAAAATCAAGACAAGACTCATACTCTTCCTTAAGTCTTTCAAAACCTATGACCTTGACATTCATAATAGACAAAAAGGAGATACGGCGGCTCAAGGCATCAGCTGCTTGGTTCTCAACGCCCTTCCTATGCTTTAAAGCAAAAGAATAAGCTTGCAAATATTCAACCCAACGGCCATGCCTAGAATTCAATCTTTTCTGGGAATTGAGGTAGCGGAGGGCCTCATGGTCTGAATAAAGAACAAACTCCTGAGGTAGCAAATAATGGCGCCAATAGCTCAAAGCTTGCACAACCGCGTATAGTTCTTTATCATAGGTAGAGTACCGTTGTTTGGCATCATTTAACTTCTCACTGAAATAAGCAACAGGGTGGCGTTCCTGGCTAAGAACTCCACCTATTCCTACCCCTGAAGCATCACACTCGACCTCAAAAACTTTGGAGAAATCAGGAAGTCGCATGACAGGAGCTTCCGTCATTCGCTTTTTGACTAACTTAAAAGCCTTAGTCGCTTCCGATGTCCACTGAAATTCTCCCATTTTCATGCACTCCGTGATAGGAGCCATGATTGTGCTAAACCCCTTAATAAAACGACGATAAAATGTAGCCAGACCATAAAAACTCCTGACGTCATGTATAGTCTTGGGCTCAGGCCAACCAACAATGGCCTGAATCTTTGTGGGGTCAACAGATACTCCCGTAGAAGACAATGAATTCTAGGAAGACAACCCGATCGGTGAAAAAAGAGCATTTCTTCACATTAGCATACAGATTTGTTTCGCGAAGAGTGGAACAGACCTGTGTGAGATGATCTAGATGTTGTTCCTTAGTCCTACTGTAAACGAGAATGTCATCAAAGTAGACGACGAGGAACTTACCCATGAAAGGCCGAAGAGCTTGTGTCATCACTCTCATAAAAGTACTTGGGGCATTGGTTAGTCCAAAAGGCATGACCAACCACTCATAAAGGCCGTCCTTCGTCTTGAAGGTAGTCTTCCACTCATCACCCTGGCGAATCCTAATTTGGTGATACCCACTCTTTAAATCAATCTTCGAAAATATTGTGGCACCAATCATCATATCCAACATATCATCAAGCCTAGGGATGAGAAATCGATATTTCACTGTGATCCTATTAATGGCATGACTATCAATGCACATCCTCCAAGAACCATCTTTCTTAGGAGTCAAAAGGGCAGGAACTGCACAAGGACTTAAACTCTCACGGATAAAGCCTTTGTGAAGAAGTTCACCCACTTGTCTTTGGAGTTCAGCATGCTCAGTGGGATTCATCCTATAATGAGGCAAGTTTGGAAGGGACGCTCCTGGGACGAGATCTATGGCATGTTGAATATCTCGTAGAGGAGGTAAGTGGTCAGGAAGGTCTTTAGGGAAGACATCCCGAAACTCCTGAAGAAATGATTAGGCCTCATCAGGGGCCACTATTGGAGATGCCAATGGAACCTCCATAACAACCACAGCAAACACAACAGAAGTACTCACGAGTGCACGCTCAAACTCCGTAGAGTTAATGATATTTAATCATTTTCGTTCCACAATTTTCTTTGTTTGTTGTGAACCAACAGGTTTTGGAGGTAAAGGGTTAAGATGAATCTTCTTGCCATTAAACACAAAGGAATATGAATTGGATCGACCATGGATGGTCACATCTAAGTTGAATAACCAAGGCCTGCCAAGAATGACATGACCGACATCCATAGGAATGACGTCACACCATATATGATCCTTATATTCTAAGAACTGGATAGGCACCAGACAACGCTCTTTCACAGTTATGGAGGAGGTATCAACCCAAGAAACACTATACGGCTGAGGGTGAGGCACTGGTTGTAATCCAAGACGGGATACAGTAGCCACAGAAACCGCATTAATGCAACTCCCACTATCCAAAATGATTTTACAACCCTTATCATTGATTTTGATATAAGTATGAAAGATGGCATGACGACGCCAATCATCAGCACCTTTTGGTTGGGTAAGGGTGCAACGTACAACACTTAATCTGGGTGTGTCGGGAGCATGAGGTACAGAACTTAAATCCACAGGAAAGGTTCGGATACAACCTAAGAAGGTATCCTCATCATCACCTAAATCACCAAACTCCTCAAGCTTAGGCTCATAGACTTGATCTTCTAACAGTTCATCGACTATACTCTCATGTTCCTCAATGACTAGGGTTCGACTAGGACAATTGGAAGAAATGTGGCCAAAACCCTTACATTTGAAACACTGCAAGCGGGAGGAAGTCCTTGGAATTTCAGGACCTTTACCCTTATTTTTCCATGCGGGAGAAACATTAGATGGTGGAGGTCCTAAGAGAGACTTAGGGGAAAGGGTGGGCTCTGGGGTGATGGAAGGGCGGTTGTCACCACGCCTTCCATACGGAGTCCTCATAACCGACTCATAGTCTCGGACTAAAGAGTAAGCATGGTCAAGTGTAGCGACACCCCGAAGGACAAGCTCGCGCCTAAGATCATCTTTTAAGCCTTGTCTAAACCTACTCAAAGTCATGGCCTCATCCTCAACAATATGACATCTCATTCGGAATTTATCAAATTGAGTGACATACTTAGTCACTGGCCGATTGCCCTGTGTAAGGGCATTCCATTGGTCCAGCAAATTACCCCTGTAAGATTGGGTCAGGTATTTCTCTTGAAGACGACGTTTCATTTCTTCCCAACTCCCAAAAGGAGGCGCATGACGTCTCTCAAGGAGATCCTCTACACTTTCCCAAAAGAGTTGGGCAGTGCCAGTTAATTTCAGGCTAGCAAATTGAACTCTTCGATCTTCAGGGACTCTATACTAGGTAAAGAAACGATCCATATCCCTAATCCATTGAGTAAAAACTCGAGGATCTAGGCAACCATCAAAAGTAAGGGCCTCTAGCTTAATGTTTCTGAATAAACGCTCTTCATGGCGAGTAGGGAACTGAGTACCTTGGCGGTAATGGTCTCGTTCTCGCTCACGATCATAATCCCTACCCCCACGATCATGTCTGACATGTTGTCGATCACCTCGTCGACGACGATAGCGTCTATTTTGGGACACTTCAGAGTTGTCAAACGAATGAGGGAATTCCTCAAAATTGTTCAACCTAGCAGCTAGGTCCCTGTTCTCCTCACGAGTAGCAGCCATCTCAGTTTGGACAGCCGCTAATTGAGTTTGTACATGTTGCTGGTTATTGGCTAGTTGAGCTAATTGTCGAGTGAGGGCATCAAATTGGGAAGGATCCATGGTAAAGGTACTGGAACTAGAGATGACAAGACGACCACTACGCAACTGCATGCAATGCAACACCCGCTAAATAAAGTGCAATGGAGAGATCAATGAACAACAAATGCAAGCAATGAAAAATATCAACTGAGCCAAATAATAATAAGTTTTTTTTTTTTTTTTTTGGGATTAAGTAAATCCAAAATACGGCAAACAAATAATGCTAATGTTTAAAATAACAAAGCAATGGTCAAATGCCAATCAAACAGATCCAATCACATAGCAATGCTGATATTTTTGTTTTAAGAATTTTTTTTTTTTTTTTGGAAAGACAATCAATGCAAAAAATGAGAGTAAAGCTTCAGGCTATGGAAGTGAGAATGGGAACACAAGAAGTAGGAAGTAAACAAAATCCAAGTGTTGAATAAATCTGGCTGTAGCAAGTGCGGGTTTGGCTAAATTCACTATGGTAATAGCAACACAGAGAAACAATTAATACATTTTCAAAACAAACCGATAGTGTAAAACCAAAGAAAGAGATAGTAAAACTCCATTTGCTCGTTGAGAACTGTGCACAATCATTTAAAAGTCACGCAGAAGGACAAGCCACCCTGACTCCCTTTCTTTCTGGAAGGACAAACCAAAGAAGCACAATCGTTGGAAGTCGCGGGAGAGGAGAAACCGAGGGAGAGTAAGACGTCTGGTAGAGGGAGAAGAATCGGAGCTGAGATGTCGTGTTTCCGGCGTCGTCTGCCTCAAGTCTAGTGGTTTCGGCGAGGTCTGTATTGTTTTCTCTCTCTCTTTTTTTTTTTTTTGCACCTGTTGTCTCTGGGTATCTCGGCACTGGGTGTTTCGGGAGAGGCCGTTTCGGGAGAGACCGAGGGGTGGTATCTCGGCACTGGGTGAGACGGAGGTAAGGAGAGGCAGCGACGGTGGTATCTCGGCACTGGGTGTTTCGGGAGAGGCCGAGGGGTGAGACGGAGGTAAAGGAGAGGTCGAGAGGCTTACTGGCAGTGTGCTCAGGGTCAAGAGAGGTAGCGACGGCGGCCACTCACAGAGAACGAGATGGAGAATCGGAGAGAGCCGATTCACTGAAGAGAACCCAGTTTTTGACAAGATCTTCGACGGGTTTTGTTTTGGCTTGGATCGAAGGGAACTCAGATGGACGGGTTTGGGATTAATCTATTGTTTGAGAAAACAATAGAACCGGCTCTTGATACCAATATGATGTAGGATAGAAGTGAGAAGGAGGAGTAGAAACAGAGTAATAGGAAATAGAGAAGAGAAATGAACTAGAAGAGAAGAGAGGAGAGGAAGAAGAAGAAAGCGAAGAGGGACTGGAAGGAGGCGGCTAGTGCTCAACTCTGCATTCAAAAAATAACTACCTCCCAATATTCCTTAAGATGTCTTTAAGTAGTAGGGCAATACAAACCCTAAATGAAATAATTAACACATTAATAAAATAACAAAATAGAAAATGTCTTTAAGTAGTAGGGCAATACAAATCCTAAATAAAATAGATAAGACATTAATAAAATAAATAAAACATTAATAGGAGATGTCCTCATCAGGAAGCTTCCACTATCTATGTAACGCAACAAGTTCCTTCCATAAGAATCGTCTATTGTTGTCTACATTTAGACTGTATAAACTTGCAAAAGCCCACACAAAATTATCTGCCACACTCTTAAAAGAACATGCCACTGTATACTCTCCCACAAACTCCTCAATTTTCTCCATTCTTTTATCCCACATCACTAGGATTCCACCCGAAGCCCCATTCTGTGCAAGATAAGCCCAATTTGCATAAGAACAACTCCAAACACTTCAAACTAACCTTCTAGAAACACTTTTCAACTTAGTTTCTTGTAAACATACTATGTCTACCCTCCAATCTCACAACAAATTTTTTATACGAAGTCGCTTGCCTCATTTAACCCGTGGACGTTCCAAGACAAAATTTTCGACTTCATAATAGAGAAGTAAAGCCCCTTCCCCTTGGATCTTTCATGGCTTGAGCTTCCTTCATAATTCATTGACCAAGTTAGGCGCTTGAGCTCCCGTTGGTTTTTAGACCTTGATTTCTTTGACTGTGAATGACCCGCTTCAATGGTAGTAAGTAGAGCCAAAAACTGCTCTTCATAACCCATGCATTCCATACCTACACAGTGTTGCATTCTTTCACCTTTTGGAGCACGCAATCCGATACATTAGAATCAGTTGGTAGCAAACGATTCAACGTGATAGGCTCCCCTTCACTGGAAACCCACTGCAGATTAGGTGTCACCCCCCTTTCTTTCTCCCCGAATAAGTTTCTACCTTCCCATTCAACCAGAACATTACTAGTGGAAAACTGAGTCTCGAGGACCATCATTACCTCACAGCCAAGTCTCTGAGAGTGCTCGTCGTCAACCACCTCCACCCTTACCCCCTTCGCCTCTAGAACGATTCCTTTGCAAGCTTCAGAGTAAACCCGTCCCGCCGCAATAGACTCAAGATGATCCTTGAGTTGAAAATGGGCCTCCATCTGGGAAAGTGACACTCCCATCATGTTCATCAGTAGTTTCTGGCTACATGAAGCTGCTGTAGTAGCACACGGTGGCGGGAACTCCACCATCTCCACCTGGTTTTTTTCTTGTAAGTTTTCTGGGAGCCCCCCCATCACAAGCATCTCTTCGATGGAAGATGACTCAAATCTCGAAACCTCCATTAATGGAAAAGCAACCGCCGGTGGTCTAGACGGTGGTGCTATTGCCATCAAAGCACCAGCGTCCTCCCTCGAAGTGCTCTATAATGGACCCCGCACATCAGATCCCGTGCCTCGTTGCCTAGCTGGACCAGTCTCAGACTGCATAGTCTCAGTTGGTGATACTGCCGCCTTCGCCGGGGCCCCCTGGCTCTTCGCCGGTAATGGTGGCTGAGGCCCACCCGTCGATGGGCTTGAGGTAGACGGGTTGCGTCTCTTCCAAAAAGGCCCCATCGGATGAGGGGTGGTCTGTGAACCTAGAAGATGAGGCCCAGCGCTTGGGCCTAGCCCCATCTTTTCTTTCCCTGAGGCATACGGGTTGCGCCTGGGCCCATTCAATTCCTGGCCCATTTACCATACCATAGACAACCGTTCTGCCTATAGTCTCCCATGTCTTTATCAATTGTTGGCCCATCACCCAGGCCGAAGCCCACCCCCACCCCTTTTTCCTCCTGGACGCACCGTATCAACAAACTTTTTGGGAGCTCGACCAGAAAACTATGGAGCTCCCTTCGCTGTGCTTGCCATAACCAACAAATGAGGCGGCTCAATTCAGATTTTATACTAGTAAGGAGAGTTATGGATGAAAATGAAGACTCTGTTGGGGAGCTCCCATGCCCAAGAACATGTAGGAGCCATGGGATGCTCCCCACCAATCTATTTCACACTTCCTCTAGCTTGTCTACTTAGTCAAAATCTACCCATTTCATTGCATGGCCTTTAAGTCTTAACCACTCTTGTCAAGTAGAAAATGTTCGTGGCTACTCTTCGAGCTGCTGCTTCTTCTGTTTCTTCAAGTTCTTTAGGAAAATCGAAAGCCATGCTAAATGCTCCAAACTCAATTAATCTGATCATCTTTCTTTTCCTAGGCTCCTTGTTGATGAATTGAATGCGCTTAATGGGCTATAGAGCTTTAAACCAACTTAATAGGGAAGTGATTCCTGATGTGGAAAGTAATAGAAGAAATGACAGAAGTTTCCAGTCAAATATGATGCGAGAGCTTTATACAATAATGGACATAGCAGAAAGAGTAGAATGCCCAAGCATATAGGTGCTTGGAGAGGAACCACGACCGTGGGCCATGGGAGGCTCATATCATGGTCACCAAGTTTTTTTAAGGCTTTTTAGCGGAGGAAAATCATTTCATTTTTGATCAAATGGAGATGGCAATGTCATTTTGAGGGAACTATATGAAAACTTGTTACAACAGTTGGTTTTGCGAGGTGATATGTCATAAGCCATAGTTTGAAAGTGTTTCTTAAAATAGGGTAGTGGTTTCGGGGATTGGGGTAGGGGGGGCGGGGATTTGTAATTTATGCTGTATGTTTTATTCATTTATTCTTCTTTTAGGGGTGTCACTTTACCAAAGAAATTGGGAAGCCAAGACAGAACATTTGGCGAATGGAATTTACCACTAATAATGAAGTGAGGGGGGGAAGGTTCACTAGATCTTGATTCTTCATCTATGTTGACTTGTTATTTAAACTATTTGAGAGATGGTTTTTGATTTGGTTTGGGCATCTTTCGATGCAAATCAATTATGTTTTTGGTTTTTATCAAGCTTGTCCTCATCCTGAAAGTTGTTGATTGTCTGCGCTGTTGTATATTGTAAAATGAGTAATGCTAGATACAGTCTTGGAGTGTGCAAATCTCGCGTACTCTTTTTGAAAAAAGTGAGACCCACCATTAAAAAGTGGGTTTTTTCATGTGGATCCTAAATTTATCCACTTTGTTCAAAGGGAGTGCGCGAGACTTGCACATCCTAGAATTGTATAAATCATTTCCCTTGTAAAATTATAATGGGCGTAGTTACCGTTAGGACCTAGTGTAAAACCCAGGTTTTACACCCCCGAATCATATACCACCACCTCAACATTCTAACAAGCTTACAATGAGCTCAACCATGCTAGATTATTATTTTTTACATGAAAAATCTAAAACCCTAAATTCCTAAGAACCCTAATGCTAATTATTTTTATGACAAGCTCCAACACCATTTCAGCCGCCATCTCAAGAAACATGTCACAGGTGCTTGGCAGAGGCCTTGAAGTGGTGTAGTCCAGAGAAGCCATGAGAGTCTGTTATGAGTTGTTAGGAAGTTAGTTGCAACAGCTTCAACCGTCGGGAGGAATCAAAGAAATGAAAGGCTTTAATGAAACAAATCGTTTTAGTCTTCATTAAAAGTGTTTGCGTTTTAATTCTTAGGAGCTGCGTTTAGAAGCTTTAATGAAACGTTGCGTTTCATGATGTAAATAAGTAGCTGCGTTTTACAATTGTATTCTTGCGTTTTATTACATACGATTGTTTTAGAAAGATTAGTTGGCCATCTGCTTCTATAAAAGCAGAGGTAGGAATAATGGTTGAGTAGTGAATAAGCTTGGAAGTCTGTTTTGGGAGGTTGAGAATTCCTTGAAAATTCTCTACAAGGTTTACTAATGAAATCTTGTTCAGCTAGTTCTTGTGTTGAGAGTCTCTGAGTTTGTGCATTACGAAGCCTTGGGTTTCTTATTCTGGAAGTGCAGTAAGTTGAACCTTACAAGTGGTATCAGCAGTGGTCGGTCCTACAATGGCAGAAGGCACGAGAGGTTCGGTGAAGGGTCAACAAGAAATGGTTCAGAAGCAATTGGACCAACATCAGCAGACAATCAATGGTATTTCAGAAAGGTTAGATCAACTTATTGACATGTTACGTTCTGTTATTGAATCTAATCATGTTAATAATCATGAAACTCGTGAGGGGAATGGTGAGGATAGAAGTGCAGTGTATAGAGGGTTGCGTTTGGATTTTCCACATTTTAGTGGCACTGATCCTAATGGGTGGGTTTTTAAAGCCACTCAGTATTTTGACTACCATCAAACACCATTTTATCAGAAGTTATTAGTGGCTTCTTACCATATGGAAGGGGAGGCGTTGATATGGTACCAAGAAGGGTTGGATTCTGGCCAATTTAATTCTTGGGAGTCCTTGATCTTGGCTTTACAAGTGAGGTTTGGGCCATCCATCAGCATATGATGACCCAATGGAGGCTTTGATGAAATTGAAGCAGACTTCTTCTGTCACTTTGTACAAGTCACAGTTTGAGGCCTTGTCTAATCGATTGAAAGGGCTATCTGAAAAACATAAACTTAGCTGTTTTCTGAGTGGGTTAAAAGATGAAGTCAGATTACCAGTTAAAATGTTTAATCCTGTTAATCTTGGGGCTGCTTTTGGATTGGCAAAGATCCAAGAGGAGTATGTTTTATCCTCGAGAAGGCCTTGGAAGTATAATCTGAATAGTGGTGAGAAAGGAGTTGTTGATATTGCAGTAGAAGTTTCTAATAGAGGACTAAGAAATCAGGTTCTAGCTAAGAGGGTTACTTCTTTACAAATGGATGAAAAAAGAAAAAAGGGACTTTGTTATCACTATGATGAGAAATGGAACCCCAATCATAATTGTAAAAATCCAAAGGTTTATTTGTTGCATGTGGATAGCAATGTAGAGGAGGAAGAAAATCAAGTGGATGAGGAGTTGGTGCCAGAAATGAATTCAGCTCTTGAAAAAGAGTGAAGAATTTGAGATTTCTATTAATGCTATCTCTGGTTGTACTAACAGTAATGCAATGAAGTTATTGGGCAAGATTGGTTCATTTTCTGTTGAAATCTTGGTGGATTCAGGAAGTACTCATAACTTCTTGGATCCATTGGTAGTAGAGGCAGCAAAGTTGAAGGTGATCAAAGATGTGGGTCTTCCAGTGAAGGTGGCTAATGGTGATAAAATACTTAGCCTAGGTAGATGTGAAGAAAATATCAACATTCAAAGTACCAAGTTTTTGGTTCCTTTTCATGTATTGAATCTGGGGGGTTGTGATATTGTATTCGGTGTCCAATGGTTGAAGACATTGGAGGCTATTCATTGGGATTTTACCAATATGACCATGGAGTTTGTGGTGAATGCTAAAAAGCTTTCCTTGCAAGGCTTAGTTTCTGATTTAGTAGCAGTACAACTTGGACTGAATCTATTGAAATCCTCTTTTGTGAGGCAGCAAGGGTGGTTGCTGCAGATAATGGCTTGGGAAATTTGTGGAGTTGAGGAGCAGTTGCAGAGTGAAGTTGAAGTGTTACTGGGCCACTTTAAAGCTGTATTTGAGGAACCAGTGGGTTTACCCCCACCTAGGAAATTTGATCATCAGATTCTGTTGAAGGAAGGTGCTCAACCAGTTTCAGTGAGCCCTTACCATTATGCTCATTATAAAAAATCTGAGATTGAAAAGATAGTGAAAGATTTGCTCACTAATGGAGTTATAAGGCCTAGCCAAAGTCCATTTTCTTCATTTGTATTGCTGGTGAAAAAAGTTGATGGTAGTTGGAGAATGTGCATTGACTACCGAGCCCTTAACAAAGAAACCATCAAAGACAAATTTCCCATACCTGTCATTGATGAGCTTCTTGATGAGCTTCATGGAGCTAAGATTTTTTCCAAACTTGATTTAAGGTCAGGTTATCATCAAATAAGGGTGAAAGAATGTGATATTTCAAAAACTGCATTTAGGACTCATGAAGGCCATTATGAGTTCTTGGTAATGCCATTTGGGCTTACCAATGCACTTGCTACATTTCAGGGATTAATGAACCATATCTTCAAGCCTTTTCTTAGAAGGTTTGTTTTGGTATTTTTCGATGACATCTTGGTTTATAGCCAAAATTTTTCTTAGCATCTGGAACACCTAGAGGCAGTTTTACTGTTTTACAGCAACACACTTTATTTGCTAAGAAATCTAAATGTAGATTTGCAGTGCCTGAAATTGACTATTTGGGCCATATTATCTCGGGAGATGGAGTTAAATTAAAGCAGATCTAGCCAAGATTTCCTCAATGATTGATTGGCCAATTCCAAAAACAGTGAAGGCATTGAGGGGATTTTTGGGCCTTATTGGTTACTATAAGAAATTCATCAAGCACTATGGTTCAATAGCTGCACCACTTACTGAGTTGTTGAAGAAACTATTTTTCTTGGAATAAGGAAGCTGAGGCAGCTTTTATACAGTTGAAGAATGCAGTATCCAAACCTCCTGTACTAAGGCTTCCAGATTTTTCAAAGGAGTTCACTATTGAATGTGATGCTTCAGGAGTGGGGTTGGGTGCTGTTTTGATGCAAGAAAGCCAGCCAATAGCTTTCTTCAGCAAAGCTCTAAAGGGCAAGGCTTTGTTACTTTCAACATATGAAAAAGAACTTTTGGCATTAGTTTGTGCAGTGGCAAGGTGGAGACCATACCTCCTTGGACAAATTTTTAAAATCAAAACTGACCAACAGGCATTGAAACACTTGTTAGAACAGAAGGCAGCAACTGAAGCTCAACAGAAGTGGATTTCCAAGCTTATGGGATATGATTTCAGGATTGAATATAAGAAGGGTAGGGACAACAAAGCAGCAGATGCTCTTTCAAGGAAAATGATAAACGAGACAGCTACATTGGCTCTCATATCTTTTCCTACTCCCATTTGGGTGGATGAGCTTAAACAAAGCTATGTTCTTTCTGATGATCTCTGCAGTATTATCACTGCTTTACAACAAGGCAGTCCAGTTTCTAAAGATTACTCTCTACAACAAGGTCTTTTGCTAAGGAAAGGTAAGTAGTACCTTCTTCCTCATTTCAACAAAAGATTTTACAATATATCCATCATAATCCAGAAGCAGGTCATGTTGGGTATCATAAAACACTACAGAAGGCATGGATGGATTTTTATTGGCCTGGTATGAGAAGGGACATTAGAAGATTAGTCAAGGAGTGTCAGACTTGCCAGATGAATAAGCATGAAACAACACACCCAGCAGGTCTATTGCAGCCATTACCTATTCCTCAGACTCCTTGGTTGGATATTGCAATGGATTTTATTGAAGGCCTTCCATGTTCCAATGGAATGACTGTTATTCTCACTGTAGTTGATAGATTGACCAAGTTTGGTCATTTCTTTCCTATGGCACACCCTTATACAGCTAGCAAGGTAGCTGAGGTGTTTTTTGCTGGAGTTTTTAAGCTTCATGGTTTACCTAAAACCATAGTATCTGATCGTGATGTGGTCTTTACTAGCAAATTTTGGAGGCAATTATTTGAGATGCAAGGGACTAATTTAGCCTTCACTTCAGCATATCACCCCCAATCTGATGGCCAAGCAGAAGCTTTGAATAAGTGTGTGGAAGGCTATTTGAGATCATACATTGGCACCAAGCCAAAGAATTGGAGTGCTTGGTTACCAATGGCAGAGTGGTGTTACAACACTACCATGCATTCATCTATTGGTATGATTCCATTTCAAGCTCTTTATGGAATCTGCCCTCCTAAGCTGTTGACATATGTTCCAGGTACTACTGCTAATGCTGTAGTAGATCAGCAGCTTAAGTCTCGTGATGAAATACTCTCTCTTTTAAAGGAGAATTTGGAAAAGGCACAAAGTAGAATGAAGTTATATGCTGATAAGAAGAGAACTGAAAGGGTCTTTGAAGTTGGTGATTGGGTGTTCCTTAAACTGCAGCCTTATTGACAGAAATCAGTAGCATTGAGAAGAAATATGAAATTGGCCCCTCGATTTTATGGTCCCTTCCAAATTCTTGAAAAGATTGGTCAGGTAGCATATAAATTGAATTTACCATCTTTAGCAAGGATACATCCTGTTTTCCATGTATCTTGCTTGAAAAAGAAACTTGGAGATCAAATTTCTCCATTATCTACCTTGCCTCCTGTTGACAATGAAGGGAATGTGCAACCTGAACCTGAACTTATTTTAGAAAGAAGAATGAGAAAAGTGGGGAATCATGCTTCAACTGAGGTATTGATTAAGTGGGTTGGGGCACCTATTGAAGATAGCTCTTGGGAGTTGTTGTGGAAACTCAGATCTCTATATCCTCACTTAGTGAGAACAGTCTTGCAATGATTGTCACGGGTGCCTTGTGGGCAAGACCTTGAAGTGGTGGAGATTGTCACGGGTGCCTGGCAGAGGCCTTGAAGTGGTGCAGTCCAGAGAAGCCATGAGAGTCTGTTATGAGTTGTTAGGAAGTTAGTTGCAACAGCTTCAACCATCGGGAGGAATCAAAGAAATGAAAGGCTTTAATGAAACGAATCGTTTTAGTCTTCATAAAAAGTGTTTGCGTTTTAATTCTTAGGAGCTGCGTTTAGAAGCTTTAATGAAACGTTGCATTTCATGATGTAAATAAGTAGCTGCGTTTTACAATTGTATTCTTGCGTTTTATTACATACGATTGTTTTAGAAAGATTAGTTGGCCATCTGCTTCTATAAAAGCAGAGGTAGGAATAATGGTTGAGTAGTGAATAATCTTGGAAGTCTGTTTTGGGAGGTTGAGAATTCCTCGAAAATTCTCTACAAGGTTTACTAATGAAATCTTGTTCAGCTAGTTCTTGTGTTGAGAGTCTCTGAGTTTGTGCATTACGAAGCCTTGGGTTTCTTATTCTGGAAGTGCAGTAAGTTGAACCTTACAAAACAGTTCGAGTAATCACAAAAAAATTAATCCGGCCGTTGCTTGGGTGGCAGCTGTGATAGGCCTCCTGTCGGCAGCTGCCAGCAAAATCCCACATGCCAGGGTGGCAGCAGACAACTCTGGTAGTGGCTGCTGGTGTGGGACCACCCCCCACCTTTATTTGATTTAAATTCAATAATTTTAAATTCATAGGACTTTAATCCTGTGTGGGTGTGTTTATTTTACCATCCAATAGAAAAATGAAAGCTGATTTGTCAGTTTTCTATTGGAGGGTGTAAAGGATCTGGTTTACATGAAGTCCTGATTTTAGATTTTTCCTAAAATAAACCCAAGGTTGTTTTTGCTTGCTAAGGCTGTGTGCATATTATGTAACTAGTATCTGCTTCCTTTGTAATAAGACCATGAATCTGGAGAGTCAGGAGTAAGAAAAATATGTATAATTTTATTTATGTTGGCGTTCTGTCATGATGTCTTTGGATTCAGGAATTTAAGAGAGAAACAAGATTCACATCTAAATGCCCTGCCAATGAGATCATCAGTAAGATTGAAGAAGCCGCAAAGCCTCTTGGTTTTGATGTACACAAGAAAAACTACAAGGTGAGAAAACTGCAGTGGCTTAATGTGTACTTTTACTTTTCTTAACTTCAAGCCTCTTAGAGTCAGCTTTTATATCTCTTCGGTACTTGTACTTTATTTTTTGTAGTTTCTTCTTCTATTTTATTTGTTTTGGATGAAATTAATGGGTACCTAATTAAATCCATCAGATGAGGCTTGAAAATATGAAAGCTGGGAGAAAGGGAAATCTTAATATTGCTACAGAGGTACATGGTGATCAAGTTTTACTATTACCGATGAGCTGAATTTATTCTACATTCTGTGTTATTCTTACCTATTCGTATACTTCTATTCAGATATTTCAAGTGGCACCTTCTCTTCACGTGGTTGAAGTGCGAAAAGCAAAAGGAGACACTTTGGAGTTTCATGAGGTCTCCTTCTCTTCATTTCTCTGTTCTATTTTTCCTCTCTCCCACTTTAATTTTCCCGATTGGTGAGTAACTCACTCATTTCACGGGACTCAACTTGTGATCCACTACCTCATTTTTATGGGGATTGCAAGTGCCATTTTATACCAAGGCAATTGGCATTTTCTATTTCTCCTACTTTAAGAGGGAGGTATTATAATGCTCCGAGGAAGTTATTCTCGTAGGATGGTAAAGCCTAAAAGCAAGAGAATTGCTGTCTTCACAGAAACCTAACACAAGGAAAATATATAAACTGACATGGGTTAATATGATCTGTCAGATTGTAAAGCTATTTTATTGTAAAGTAGATCTAACGTATCATATCAAGCCACGTTAGTTTGTAAACTTTCTTTTGTAAGATTTCTGTGTAGGTCAAATATTTCTCTAAAAACAATGGTTGCTTAGTCACCCGTGTGTGAGAGAGAGAGAGAGAGAGGTGACAATTGGAAGAGATTTGTTATGTCTGATGTAGGTTCCCTTTCTGGTTAGTAAGGGCTGCCAATAAGTGATATTAAAGCATTAATCTATCCTTGTGTGGGTCAGTAGTTGTCAGTTGTCACCATAAAAGCTGGTTGTGAATCCTGCAATAGAGCGGCTGCTTGCAGACGCCTAATCGGAACAGTGGAGTTGACATTCTCTAATCACTGGGATTTTTAATTTTTCCTGTGCAGTTTTATAAAAAGCTCTCAACCCGCCTGGACGATGTTGTTTGGAAAACTGAGGAAGACATGCAAGAAATGAAGTAGATTCCAGTGTCTTCCACTTCAAAGTGTTGTGTCCATAAGAATTGGTTTACTTGCAAAATGTTCAATAGTTTCATTTGTTTATTCTGTGTTAGGTAGTTATTCTTGGTAAGCATGAACATCTAACAAAGAGGTTCAACAATGTTTTTTCATTACACTTGGAGCAACAGATCAATCTTAACTCGATACTAAATGAGAATAATGTATATTTTATTTTCATTTATGCATTTTCCATTCGTAATATTTGTTTGTCTTCGCCATCATGAAAAAGCTCACGTTTTTTCCAAATCTCAGCAGAAATTATTACCCCATGGATTGAAATAAAATAACACTGATTTGCTTTCTTTGAGGGGAGCTCTTCCAAGAAAATGAGAAAGAAAATGAGAAAAGAAAATGAAAGATAAAGAAAGTTTTATATCAGTCCAAACAAAAACAGTAAAACAAATTATAAGCACTACAAGAAAATTGTGGCCATTTAATTCCAGCAAAATAACTATTTACAGTTAAAATGAGTCTATTTTGATCACAAATAGCATTTTCGTCGCAATTAAATGGTCACAAAAGTCTTTTTTTTTTTATAGTCAAGATGAAATTCATTAAACACGTTTTGATGTGGTCCATGGGCTCTTCCTTCGATATAAACTTGGAGTGTGACTGTGTGCTTCCAGAAAACAGGACAACACGCATGGTGCATTAATAAATGGATTTGGGTGCAATGAGAAAGACAAAAAACCCCAAACAAAGATGGTGAGTGTTGGACCTAAATAGGCTCTATGGCAAGCCGTCTGCGACTAATGAGAGAACCCGAGGGTACAGTTGACAAGGAAAGGATAACAAGCGACTAATGGCGAGGAAAAGATAACAAGCGACTAAAGGCCATGGTCATGAGGGGACAACATGCGGCAACTAAAGGATAAATGATATTAAACACAAAGTATGTGTAACACCCCAAATGTTTAAGTTCCTAGATTAAGAAAGTTAGGAGGTGGACTAGATTAGGGTTTCTAGTTTTAGGAAGTAGATTTAGACTTAGCCCAATAAGTGGGCCCATGCCCATTTAAGTCAAGGGAGGACGGACAAGGCCCAAGTGCTATGCTCGCCTAAGCCCACTAAAGAGCCTATGGGAGTAAGCACTTGAGGTTAGTACAAAAACCTACCTTAAGTAGAACTCCTAGTTAGAGTAGAACACCCAATTAGAATAAAACTCCTAGTTAGAGCATGACTCCTAGTTTAAGTGAAAATCCTAATTTCATGCACAACTCCCAGTCTAACCACAACTCCCAGTCTTCCTAGTTTAATTATAACTCCTAACCTAAGGCACTTAAGTAGACCACAATTCCTAGCCCTATCCAGAAACTTAGGGAAGACCTAGTCTAGGTTAAAACTCTAAATGTCCTAACCAATCCAAAACTGTAACGCCCGTCCTTGTGATAGGACTTTAGAAAATGATTTTAGAAAATGAGACGAGAATTACTAATTAAAACTTTTTTCCCTTTCATTCCCAGGATATGAAAGGTTTTTAGTTTAAAACTAAAATCTACTCTATAAATCTAAGAGAGAGTTTTGCAGTGGAAATTATTAAATTAAATTAAAAGGCCTTTTACAAAAATATGACTTTCATACATTACGTTAAACCGCCTAGGCTTCTGTCACACTTTCCTTGGGCCATATCTGTCATGATGCTTCTTCATCGTTTTGTCCTTGAGAGGGAGAGAGACATACATAAAAACTAAAGTGAGTCGAATACTTAGTAAGTATTACTTCATACTGTAAAAATATACTAACATAGATTTTCATTCATTCATTCATCATTTATCTACATACTTTACGTAAAACATTCACTTCATTTGAAAACTTACAATGTGAGACTTTTCTTTAAAAAAAAGGGTTTTCATTTCATAAAACGTTCCCACACGTTGTACATTCATTCATAAGGAAATTAAAAACCGTTCATACATTCATTTACTCTTTTCACTTTTCCTCTGACTGGTACACATTGTTACGCCCCGTGTGTTGGGTTAGCTGTCTTTTGGACCCGGATTCCGCCCATGGCCACAGGTTGGAAATCCCTTTCAGTCAGGGGGTAGCATTGGGTGTACTACTGGTACTACTTATCCGGCATTGCAATCTGCCTAGTCTTTTGGTACTATTATTCATTCATTCAATCATAGTCGTTACGTATTTTCATACTTTAAGACATTCATTTCATTTCCTTTCCTTTCATTTAGTCCTTTCAATCTTTTCCTTTTTCATTTCTTTTCAATCCTCAGTCCATTTCATTTCATAAACATCATTTAAAAGCATAAGCATAAACATCATCAATAAACATCATTTCATAGCATCATTTAAAACTCATTTCATAGCCTTATTTAAATATTAGTTCAGAGCATCATTTAAACACACTTTCGTCGCATCATTTATACATCATTTAAAAGCACCAAACATAAACCTCAACATTTCATTTCATGGAAAATAAAGATAATAACTACTACATATAGCATTTATTCACATGCATACAACTATTATTTTAGGTGCATAAATAGAGGCTGCCAAATAAGTTCTTTACTTACATATACTTTTTAAACACTTATACTTATCATACTTTCATAAAACATCATTTCATTTCGTAAAGTATCATAATTTCTTTTTCATTTCATATCATTTAGAAAACTCTATAAGAGTATGAACATAATACTTACCTGGACTTTATGCTATTTACATTTCATGCAGTCCATTCATGTGCGTGTTAGATGACAATCTACATGCATACATAACCTTAACATTATTTCCTTTTCAAGTGCATATGTAACTTAACTTAGAAAATACATAAACTGTTCTTCACTAGGACTTTCTTCACTTGGACATACTCTATCATCTAAGTACATCTTCTATACTTTACTTTATCACGTTTCCTGAATTCTCAAGATTGTAACTTGTGACCCACTGGAGGTCACCGTTCAAACACATAGCCTCCTACTTCACATTCTTATCCTTCAAGGTGAATCTCCTTGATTCACCTTAAAGGCTTAGACACATCATCACCTTCATCATACTCTTCCTACCAAACCATCCATCCCGATGCATAACTTGGACCAACCAAGTTATACTACCCAATCCTAGTCAATACACACACCCCTTCCTCCATTTATGCATAATCTAACCAACACTTCACCGTAATCTTAACCATGTATAATACACAACTTTAAGCTAACATTGAGGCTTAAACATAATGTACTCATGCTTAAGAGATATTATCCATTATGCATGGTAAATCTGTCCGGTACATGTGTCCAACCAAATTATACATGTACCCTATCCTTTTTATCACCTAAGATCAACATATAATACACTAAAACACCTACTTGTATAAACAAGATTCATACACCCGACGCTAACATCCAACTCAAACACATACCATTGTCACACTTTGCAGTCTTCCCCAACCTTCACAATCCTAACACATCACTTGACATCATGCCACTTCACAAACTACACAGCTATCCCAACACTTTACAAAATTTCCAACCAACATGACACTTCATACAATTCGCCCAACTACATAGCTTATCCCGACACTTTACTCGATCTACATGATGTACAACCACATCATGGGTACGCCACATCCAATCACTTCACACAACACTTCAAATTACATGACTCATCCCAACACTTCCAGTGGCATCCTGCCATTCCACAACTACACAACCCCATCACTTCACAACACACTGGCATATCACCAACTACATCACACGGCACAACACTGTCACTTCACACTACTTACAGCCACAACATGACACAATATTGCCAAACACTTCAACTACACAACCACATCACACCCATGGAATGGTAAGAGTTGAAACATGACCAGCAGTAGAAGATGGTGATGAACCCTAACCCCTGGCTAAGGATGATTGAGAATGAACCAAACCCTAACTAGAAGTTGGAGTTGATAGTGGCATTTATGGAGATGGTCCTGTATACCATACAACTCATCAAAGAGATGCTTTAAGAATGTTTTGTTCTAAAAACCCCTATGAACCAGATTGTAATAAGGAGGTGTAATCTCCATAACAATGTTGAATTGATGCCTTACTGCTTGGACATCTACTAAATAAGGCATTATCTATGTTTTAATTAAATGTTGGGACGTTTAGTTTGCGTTTAGGTACAAAAGTTTTACAAATCATCTTTTCCATTGCGAATTGTTGCATACTGCTAGAAGCATGCTAGGATGCATTACATATTATCTGTCATGAAGGGGGGTATGTGTAACACCCCCCCTAATTAACCATTAGGATTAGCATTGAGATTCCCTTAGATTAACTTACAATTTTGGGTTTGAAATATTTTTTTTATTGTTGTTTATTATTTTATTATTACCATTATTATTATATTAATTTTTATTGCTTATTTTAATATTTTACCTTAATGTTGATAGCTAGATTTATTTAGACCATGACACTTAGTGTCGTTAATTATTTAGCATAGAGGGTTAGAGAGGCAAGTCCATTTGTAATCCTATTATGGCCTATAGAACCTTATGACATTTATGGGCCAAGCCTTAGAAGCCTTTAATCAAGCCTCTTAGGAATTCAAGACTTGGAAGTATAACCTTAGCCCAAGTATGGGAAGGCTTAAGGCCTTTGGGCCAAGCTTGGTATAGATTTGACCCATGGCCCAAGCCAAGGAAAGCCTTTCATGCCTCATCCTCGTGGATCTTGAGGTCTCTTCTAATCCCTCAAAATCTGGAAACAAGGCACCTCACTCACTCAAGCCCAAAAGCCCATGAGCCTTTGACCCACAGTCATGGCCCTTTTAAGCCAACAAGGCCCAAAGCCTTGTTTTGATTTATTTCACTCTTCAAATTGAAAGCCCAATGCACCATATCATGAGTTTCCTTAAGCTCATGTCATACCCTAAGTACCCAAATTAAGTTTTAAAATTGGTTAAGACCATTAATCAACTTACCCAAGATTAGTGATCTTTAAACCATGTTTTGAAACTTAATTTTCTTTCTTAATCTTTTTTAACCTTTTGATATGAAATTTTCTTATTTTCTTATTCAATTACATCACTCTTAGATCATACTAAAACCCTAGATAAACCTCCACACATGTGATATGAACCCGTGTGAATGAAATCCCTTGAACGCACAATCAATTTGAAAACTCTCCAAAAAAGCCAAAATCAAGTCAACGGATGGAGAACCTAGACCCGATGAGAACTTGTTTCAAGAACCTAGATTATATTAAAATCTAGACCCGTTGAAGAACCCGTCTCAAGAACCCAGATTACAAAGGAGGAATGCCACAAAGGTTGTGATTTACCTTTGATAAGTTCAAGAGTTCAACCAAGAACAAGAGGAGAAAACTGAACTCACAAATAAAATTCAATCTTGTCTAACCCTTCAAATGAGGCTACAAAGAGTTTTTAAATCCAAACCTAATCAAAACTAGACAAAATAAAGCCCCATTTACCCAAAATGACCCTTGATGAACATTACCGGCTACAGTACGCCCGGCTACAATAACCCTACAGTAAATTGATGAAACCCTAGTTCCTAAAAAGTAACTTTCCAAATAAGCCATTGGCCAAAATGCAAGGCCTTCCCAAAAACTTAGTTTATAAGAAATAAGACACGTGGACCAAGCATCTTCAAGCCCACTTATTCTAAACTAATAAAAAAAATCATTTAACCAAATTGGAAGCCTCCAATAACAATAGGCCATATCTCTAAGTAATGTCTTCCACAGCTTGAATCAAGTGTATCAAAACTGGTTCTCCTTCTTTTAGACCCATCTTGAGTGTTGGGCTCTTGCTGGCTTCATCCCAAATGGATTGCACCAATCCTTGCATTGCTTCCTTGATCTTCTTGGCCCTTGATCTTGTAATTGGCCCATCTGGAACTTGCAAAGGATATTTAAGAGTAGGCCCACCTTGGTTCCCATCAACATGTCATTAGAGGAAATGATGTATCAAATCCCAAAACTACACCAATAGGCACACATGTGTGCCCTTTGTGCACAATGACTATTTTGCCCTTAAACCCAATCTTTTTGTGCCATTTCTCTCAAGGAAAATATGGTCCTTAAACACCTCATGATACCCCTTTTAACCCAGACCAAGCCTTGGACAAGTTTGGTTTCAAGAATCAAACCAAAACACCAAGCTGATTGCACCTAGGAAGCTAGTTGGTTGCAAATTGATTTGGTTGAGTTTCAACCACCCATTTGGCATGGTTAAGCCACCACCCCATGCCACCTTCAACACCACCCAATCCCCAAGAGGTCCTCATGATCATCATGACCATTTGACTCAGTTTTCCCACCCAAAGAAGACACAAAACCAAAGGCATCCAAGACACTCCACTCGGCAACCACTTACCTTGCATCACCTTCTTGAGCTGCACCTCTATGATTCACATGGCAGCCAACTATCCATCTTCTATCCCCTGAAAAAGGCTTCAAGAAATTACCTTACCTTTGCACAATTCAGTCTTGAAGAAAAGCCAAGGAGGGGATTCAAAGTGATGATCAAATTTGCCCATGGAAACCACTTGAGCCCTCCAACCCCCTCAGGTGGTTTTGATAATTTTTCTCATCTCTCCGCTGCACACAACTTGAATAGCCCCCATAGAAACAATGTAGCAACTATAGAGGTGAAATCATGGTGGTTTAGGACACTATTTTGGTCTGCACAAGTTGACACAAGCTGATAGACTGAAATCTAAAAAATCAGCCCTTACACCACCTCCCTCCTCAACCAATCCCCTTAGACCAAGGCCAATGCCTCTACCCTCTTGGCCATCTATAAGAGTCTCCTTCACCCCCTCATTCTTCCACACCTCCTCTCCAACTTCCCCTTGAGCACATAGAGCAATCTTCTCCCATGGTTTTGAGAGAAACCAAAAGGTGAATGAGTTGAGTGTTCTTGAAAGTTCTTGAGAGTTCTTGTGCTAAGAGCTTGAGTGGGCTACGCAATTTATAATTTTTCTTGCCCTTGATATTAGTTTACATGTAAAATCTTGTTTTTAAGTGTTGGAGTGATTTTGGGATGAATTTAGAAAAAGTTAGCATGCTTGATTCAAAAGGATGGGTTAAGTGTTTGAATTATTTCAAGTGAGAATTTAGCTATGGCATGTCTTAAGTATGTTTTGATATGATTTATTAATTTATTAAAATGATTATGGAAGGTTTGATTCTTAATTAGAAGCATGCCATGATAGTTTTTGGTTCTATCTTGTTTTGATCATCAAAATATGCATGGATTTTAAGTAAATTGTGATTAAGGCTTGAAGCTTGATTTATTCCTCCTAGGCTTGATGGTTAAGCATATAGAAACCTTCTAATTGGGATAAGCACCAAATTCGCATATTTTGGTTAAGTTTGAAAGCATTCCTTGTTGATTTGCACTAAGAACAACAAACTTGATTAATGAAGGATTAACCAAGATTAAGGTTCTTAGCCATGATTAAGTGTTGTGATGAACATGATTATCCAAGAATTAGCCTTTATCATACCATTAAGGACTATAGTGATTGTTTCTGATTAAAGAAAGCTGCTTAAGTATGCATTTATAGGGATCAATAGTTGAAAACACATGAATGCATCAACTAGAGTGCATGCCATGGGTTGGGAGCGATAGCTTTAGAATATAAAAAATATGAGGTTCATGAAGTTTGGTTGAATTTGAAGTTTGTTTGCCAATAGTGAAATTTTAGGGTCTTAATGGCAATTTTAGAAAGTTTAAGGGTATTTTTGTAAATATTCATTTTTGAAGCCTTTGTTTATGAACCTCACCCATAGTAGTATTAATCCTAACTTAGTATAAATCTTATTTCAACCACTACAACCTTTTTTGAAAACTCAAGAAGTTTGTAAGTTAGCCTCTAACTTACACATTGATAGATTATTTATAATTTATTGATAAATGCTTCATTCATGTTTCAATTATCATTTTGAACATAAGATATCATGTTATATGATATGCATTGAGTGCATACTTACATGACATGTGATATTTTCACCATTTTAGCATATTGCATCTATAAATGTCATTTTCATATGAAAAGCCTGCTACATATGCACATGTCATGAAACGCATTTTTTAACATATCTAGAAAACATTTTTAGTCACAAACTCAAAGGCTAGGATGAGAAATTATCCTAGTGGAACTCCTCTGTCCACTCTAGAGTGTTTAAGAATGGAGCGGTAACCCTTGAGTTGACGAAGAACAGTCGACGGGCTTTGAATGGGTTATTTTTAAAGAACGCCGGGGCAAAGTCAAATTTTTATGCCACCTAAGGCTGGTGGGTGTACACGTTATAATGTTATGATGTTATGATGTTATGGTATATTGTCAATGCATTAAGAACGAGTCTGCGGACAACGTACTTTCAACGTGAGTTGTACTATGGTCACCGGTAGGTACTCACAGTGCATATGAGAAACTGTGACGATATCACACGTTATGATGTTACGATTAAATATGAATTGCTTATAATGGTGAAATGTTATGATGAAATTATGTTTTGACGGTTGAACTAAAAAAAATGTTCTCGGAACGAAAAGTATGTCTCAGTTTTTCTAAAAATGTTAAGAAATCTGGATGGGAGACACACACATATTTTTATGCATTTCATATTTATCATTCTTCATGCATAATTTATCTTTATGCAAGTTGGTTGTTAACTTACAGAGATTTCATGTAAATCTCACCCCTTGTGGACCCATTACTCAGAATGATAGAAGTTGTGTCAGGATTCGAGGATGACTGATTAGATGAAGCACTGGATCCGACTAATTGAGGAGGAGCCTAACCTCAGGAGGAGACTGGACTTGATCCTTATGTTTATAGCCCTAGTCCTTCATGCCCTAGAATGCATGAAACGATTTATTTGACTTTGGAGACTTTAATGCTTAGTTGTACTAAGTTTATGCTACGAGTTGGCTTTGAACTTATGATAGTCATTAATGCATTTGGGATGTTTTTAGTTATTCTTACCTAAGTTATATTTTCACCTTTATTTCTGCTGCGATTATTGCATACTGCTAGTTGCACTTATAGGATACATTGCATAATAATTGTCATGTACGGGGGGGTATGTAACCTTGTGTTACATGTCTCGACGCTCTAAGTCTCCGTTCCATCCCAAGCGGAGGTTGGGAGTGTTACAGTATGTAGCCTCGTGTTACATGTCTCGTTGCTCCAAGTCTTTGTTCCATCCCAAGTGGAGGTTGGGGGTATCATAGTGGGGTTCTAAGAGGCAACTGCTCATTATAGAGTGGGGAACCACAGAAAGGATCCTGTGGGAGAAATTTAAGAAAGAATTTGATGATCGATACTTTCCCACTATATTAAGGCATCAAAAGTTAAATGACTTCTCTAATTTAGTTCAAGGGAATATGACGGTAGAGAAGTACGCCGCTAAGTTTATGGAGTTAGGGAGATTTACCCCTCACCTGTAATGCTCGTATTTGTGGTGGGACTTTTTATAAAATGATTTTAGGAAAGATGACGGGAATTACTGTTCGATTTAAATCTTTTTGCTTCCATATCCAGGATGCAAGACTCTACGTTATAAAATAAAATGTGTTTTTAGAATAAAAGAGGTTTACAGTGAAAAACATAAATCTTAAGATAAAAAGGCCTCTCATACAGTTAAAACTCTCATGCCTAGACTTCTGCGCTCTTCCCCTTAGGCTGTGTCCGTCCTGACGCATACTACTCATTCAGTTCCTGTGGGGGGAGGGGCATACATAAAAACTAAAATGAGTTGATAACTCGTAAGCATTACTTCATATAGTTAAAATATAATAACATAGATTTTCATTCATGCATTCATCATTCCATACATACTATACGTACATGCATACATGCATTCATTTGAAAACATCACTGGACATGGTTTTTCTTTAAAAAGGATTTTCTTTCGTAAAACGTTTCCCCCTTCAGTGCCTTCATTTCTTAAAGAATGCGAGCATTCATACTTTTATACATTATTTCTTATCACTTTCTTTGGCCAATACATACTGTTATGCCCTATGTGTTAGGGTTAGTGGTCTTCCTTTGGACCTAGATTCTGCCTGTGGCCACGGGTTGGGAACTCCTTTCAGTCAGGGGGAACTACCAGTACTGCTTACCCGGCGTTGCAATCTGCCCATTCCTTTGGTATCCTTTTCATTCATTCATATGGCTGTTACGTATTTTCATACATGAAACGTTTAGGCCTTTCATTCAGTTAAGTCCTTTCAGTCCTTTTCATTTAACATTTCATTCATGGAGAAACATCATTTAAGATCACGAGTTTAAACATCATCTTTCATGGCATCCTTAAAACATTAATTCATAGGGACGTTTAAAACACTTTCTTTGAGTCAGTCAAATATCAGTTAAAGCACAAGGCATCAGCCTCAATATTTCTTTTCGTAGAAAATACATACAATAAGTACTGCGTATAGTCATTCATTCACATGCATACACTTAATACTTTGGGTGCGTAAAAAGGGGCTGCTAAGAAGGGCTATACATACGTATACCTTTGAACATTTAGCATGCTTTTCGTAAAACATCTTTCGTGTTGTTTCATAAGGCATCAAAAAGGAAAAACATTTCATTTTCATTTCACGTTTTTTAGAAAACTTTAGAAGAGTATGAACGCAATACTTACTTGGAACTCCATGCTGTACTCAAATCATGCAGTCCGTTTATGTGCTTGTCAGATGGCAACCTACATGCATACACGTAACCTTAGCGTCATTCTTTATCTAATGCATAAGCAACTAAACTTAGAATAGAACTATACTTCACTTGAAACACTCTCCTTCTATCCCATGCTCTTACGTGCCCTTTACTATGCTAAAACCTTCGGGATCCACTTACGGTCACTACATCTTCCAAACTCAAGGTCTTACCTCAAGTGCTCATCAAGTAAAGTGAACCCATGATTCACTTTAGGATTAAGACATGAAGACCTTTGTCTTACTCTTCTTACTGACCTCATCCCGATGCATGACTCAGACCGATTAAGTCACTCATCGCAATCCTATACATTATGCCTATCACTACCTTCATGCATCTTAGCTCATACTAAATCCTCATTCCCATCCATACACGCCACACGGCTCTAAGCCAACTCTGAGACTTAAGCACCGTGTAACCATGCTTAGGACAGATTACCCATTACATATGGTAAATCCATCCAGCACATGTGTTTCACCAGATTACACATGTACCTTATCCCTTTATAACCTAAAATCAACATACAATTCGTTGATCACATGGTCGTAAGGACAAGCGCCATACTCCGATTGTAACAGCCCGCTAGAATTTCACTGGTGGAATTTCTATTGACTTTAAGAACCTCGTGAAAATCCCATGAGTTTTTACGAATCGACCAATCGTATAGGTTTTAGTCTGTCAACATAGTCAGTGTTATCATTTACTATGGTGCTAGAAATATGGGTTTTATTTATTTGAAATAGTTAGAAGTGTTAG
The DNA here is from genome assembly GCF_001411555.2 of Juglans regia. Taxonomy (NCBI): domain Eukaryota; kingdom Viridiplantae; phylum Streptophyta; class Magnoliopsida; order Fagales; family Juglandaceae; genus Juglans; species Juglans regia. Next base: position 13,687,805 of record NC_049905.1, read on the forward strand.
AATGCGTTATGGTCTACGCCATTAGACTCGGTTGATTATTTAAAATTTTATGGTACAATAAGTTTATTTTCATATTTTTGGACGAAACGCCTGTTTGAAACTATGAAATTATTTTTAGGGGCACTTCGAGGTTGAATTTCGGTAAACGATTTTCACAGTTGGTTAATATGAATATTTAGAAATTTTTAGTGCTAAGTTTATGATTCACTCTTTTAGAGTGAATAGTAACCTCGGTAAGCGCACCAATTACAGTGTTTCAAAATCACAATGTGGAATGCCCAAATTAGATTAGAGAAGTTTTATTTGGACACTTGACAAGATCTTAGCCACACTTAGTGAATAATATTAGACACTTGACACCATGAGGAGCATTTGATGGATTTGAAGGAATCAAGGTGTGAGATCATGTTACCTAAGCAAAACTTTGTTTCATCTGCTCAACCAAATTGTGCCAAACCAAAGAGGGTTTCAATCCCAGTGAAGCCCTAAATAGTGGGAATCCAATTGAAAGTCCAAAAGCATGGTTGAAATCGGAACCCTAAATGGTTTCCCAAACCCTATAGCTGGCCACTAAACCCTTTCTAATGTGATTTCTAGCATTGTGTTTAATCACTTGATTAAATCACTTCCACATGCTATTAATCTTTCAAATTTGTGTTAGAATATCATTATCCAACCTTGTTAACCTTGAAAAATTGATTGGGCCAAGTGATATTAGATTTGGGCTTGATAGCAACCCAAACCCTCTTTAAACCCCAAAATTTAGGCCCATTCGGTTTATGCCCATTAAGGCCCACGAAATTGGTCACCATTAGCATTGCTTCATGGCTAAGTTTTGTACCCCCACTTGGCTGGCCATATCTTTATAAAGAAGGGCCTAGAAGGTTCATGAAGTACAAAGCTAAAGGCCACCTCACTCTTTCACTTTTACACTCTACCTTGAGAAAAGATCTTGGACTGATTTTTATGAGAAGAAAAGGCCAACACTCAAGCTTTCTTTCAGTCCTATCACTTTCCATAACTTGTGTAAGAGGCTCTCCAGTCCACTTCCCATGAAAAGCAACTCTCCTTTAAACTTTTCCTTCATAGAACACAAAAGACACTCTCTGACAGTTTTTCTTACCTCTTTTGAACGCCTGTTTCAAAGCTTTTGTAAGTGTTTTCTCGCAAAGTTTCCTTCATGAAAGTTGTTTCTTTTGGTGTCCAGTTTACTTGGATACCTTATTAGTTCCATTTGGAGATCATTTTATCGGTCAAAAGTTGTTTATATCCCAGAAAGGTCATTCTGGGTGATAAACTGGAGAGTGTGTTATATTTTGGAGTTTTTGACCAAGCTAATGAATAGATCTTGGTCCGAAATTTTTATGGAGTACTCTTAACATGTGTATATGATTATTGGTTGAGGAATTGTTGCATGATTAAAAGTTTTGGTGAAATATTTTCTTAGATCTAGAAACTTAGAAACTGGAAGAGGAAAAGCAATTTCTGTTTTGAGAAAGTTTAAAGCTTTTATGGTTTAATCTTATTCCAATGGCTTTGATATTTTTATTGGAAGATACTAAGCCTCTTATATACATTTTATAATGTTATTTTGAAGATATTTGATGTTCGTTTCGAAGATATGAAATTTTATGCAATGAGATATTTGGTTAGGCCAAAGTGATGATGTTCTTGGCTAAATTTATGTTTTGGGTGATGTTTAACCATGTGATCTTGAGTTTGATGCTTGGATCTGTTTTAGGACACCTTTTTAAACCATGTGAAGTTTTGGTTTGAAGATCACTTCTTTATAAGTCATGGATCACGAGGTTGATCAAAACAACTTAGAAACAAAATTCTGTTTTGAACTTAGAAGAAAAACCAAAAAGTTCAAGTATGGTATTAGTGATTTTGATGACTTTTGTTCATGATTCAAAACATGATTATTCTTAGGAATATGTTATGAGTATAGTAGAAGAAAAATTTTGATTTAGTCATGAGTTTTGTAATTTGAAAGAATTACAACAAAAAATCAAAGGAAATAGCCTTTGTAAATTTCGGCCCTATAGAGTTTTAATGGTTGTGTTTAGTTTTAAATTTTTTTGAATTGATATTTGAGCTTAGGACAAAATTTACATAAGGTATGTAAATTTTGGTGATTTTTGGAGTTAGGATGCAAAATCCTTAAGTTAGTGGTAAAATGGTCATTTTCCCACATGTAAAGGATAAAATGGTAATTTTACTCTAAGTTGATATTTTTCCATATTCCTAATTTTTAGTGATTAAGTTCTAATTTTTAGAAAGCACTACTTTCAGTTTCTCGTGATCGCACTTGAGTTTTGTCTAGAAGCGCGAAAACCGAGGTAAGTTAGCTTTTAACTTATTATCAGTTTAATGTGTATGAGTGATAAGTAAGGGAACTAAAGTGTTTGTATGCATGTTATCATATGTGCCATGTCAAGTCATTACATATTTATCTGTTACACAGAAGTTATTCTATCACGAATTATTCATCTATTACACAAGATATTCTATCACGTATTGCTATATATTGATATACATTGCAAGTATGTCATGTTAAGTATGCCATCTGTTACATGTATTTCATGTCACGTAATATTCACTGTCACATGTTACTTCATGTTAAGAAATGTTATCTGTTTCATGGTATGCCATGTTACGAAATATTGTCTGTTACATATATGTCATGTTATGAAATGTTGTCTGTTATATTTATGTTTCAAAGTATGTGATGTCTATCGTCTTTTGTTCATGTCATGTTACGCTATGTCAGGACTTCTGTCTTTTATGTCATGTTCATGTCACGTCACGTTACGAAATGTCATGTATGCCAGTTAAGTCATTCATGTCAATCACGACCCTCAGCGCTAGGATAGGGTAATATTCTAGTGGAACTCCTTTGTTCACGCTGGAGTGTCTAAATAGGTGTGAAATTCCCTAGGTTGACGAAATATAGTCAACAGGTTGCAAATGGGGCCTAATTAGCTTGTCACTGGAGCGCGCCAGGCACTAACGCCGATGGAGCCACACTTTATGTTACGTGTGTCCACAGCAAGTGTGGCACAAACAAATAAGTCATGGGGCCACAACAATTGTGGAGCATGAAGTATGGGGCTACAACAACTGTGGAGTATACATTACGTGAGACACAACAATTGTGACACGTAGAATACGTGGGGCCACAACAATTGTGGAGTGTGTATTAACGTACTAATAGCTAGTATAGAAACCTGTGATGTGATGCGGTAATCGGTAGGGATACACTGCTCAAGGGGACCTGTGTAGCACCCGAATGGTCACTTTAATGATTAAGTCTATTGAATGAGATTCCAAGTTCATGTGTTTCACGTTCAAGTCATGTTTCACGTTATGTTATATTCAAGTTTACGTTCACGTAATGATGGTAATCCCATGTGATAAGATTAAGCAATCATGGTAATCCCATGAGATAAGACTCCTCTATTATGGTGACCCCATGAGACAAGAATATGTTTTAAGTTCATGTTATGTTATGTTCACGTTCACGTTATATTCCAAGTTCACATTTTATGTTATGTCATGCTCAGGTTCATGTTATGTTCAAGTTCATGTTCAAATTATGTATGTTCACGTTCATGCTTTGTTTCAAGGTTACGCTCATGCTATGTTTCAAGTCCATGTTATGTTTTAAGGTCACGCTCAAGCTATGTTTCAAGTCCATGTTATGTTTCAAGTTCACGTTCATACTAAGTTTCAATTTCAGTTTAAGTTATGCTAGTTATGTTATGTTGTATGTCAAGTTATGCCATGATTACTTATAATTTGATTATGCATTCATTCTTTTACTGCCATGCATACATCATTAACCTGTGTGAAGGTTTTTTGTTAACTTACTGAGATTTGTAATCAAATCTCACTGTGGTAGTCCTAATTACCATTCCCCCTGAATGGTAGATCTTATTACAGAATCTGAAGGAGAATCAGGAATCGACCAATTGGAAATGATCGACTAAGCGACGGTGCGATGTAGATGGTAGTACAGTAGTTACCTCATATTACTACTTGTATTTGTGGAGTTCAATCTCCAACACTTTTTTGATCATAACCATATGGACTATTGTGGTGATCTTAGTTGTTTAGCATGTCATTAAGTATGAAGTATGTTTTAAGTGTTTGAGATATTTCAGTTTGATGCATAGTATTGCTAAAGAAAAAAATTATCCGTTGCGAATATTGCATAATGCTAGATGCATGTTAGGAATATTGCATCTTATATGTCATGAACGGGGGTATGTAACCTTGTGTTGCATGTCTCAAAGCTTCAAATGTCCGTCCGATCCCAAGCGGAATTTGAGGGCGTCACAATCCAAGATCAACATATAACATGTTGATCACTTGCTCGTAGGGACAAGGGCCATACTCTGATACCAACCTTCTCTTAACTCGACTAGCATGACTCTTCATGCTACCCATCCCTTTTGACAATTCATCCCAACACTTAGCGCGAGAAGACTCATTTCACAATTACGCCTTATGTCACGTCATATAGCTCGAGATTTCTCCAAAGCTACACCGTGACCTTGTCGCATTACCCAACATTCTGCTACGTCAACTCCTAACTCATCAAGAGTACGGTTCCTCATGTACTCCTGTCACATCGTGACATCTCGTCACGTTCCCGTTATGCCATTCCTACACTCTAACACTTCACCCATCATAAGCATGACTACCAATAACTACATCACTACGTAACGTTGCCCAGTCATGCTTCTGCTACGTACTCTTACACTTGTTCCGCTACTTCACCCATCACAAGCACGACTGTCAATAGTCATGTCACATCTTGACATTCCCCAGTCATGTTTCCGCTGCGCACTCTTATACTTGTTCTGCTACTTCACTCGTACTTCCAGCCACAAGTCCAACATAGTGACACCTGTCACCTTAGACTACAGGCTATACCATAATTATTTCGGGACACTGTTCCACAGTTTTCAACACTACTCACCACGTTCTACGCCCATCCACTACTCAACCATCCTTATCTTTGTGACACGCCACACGGTGTATCGTTGCACCTCATGGAGTACACTCCATGCATACTCCCTTCTCACATGCTACGCCACATCACCACTATGGCGTACACGCCATATGGTGCATCACTCCGCCATACGGAGTACATCTGCATGTACTCCCTTCATACACACCACACCACATCACCATTATGGCATATCTGCCACATGGTGCATCACTCCGCCATACGGAGTACATTCTACATGTACTCCCTTCATACACACCACGCCACATCACCATTATGGCATCTACCACACGGAGTACATTCCGCATGTACTCCCTTCATACACACCATGCCACATCACCATTATGGCATACCCGCCATATGGTGCATCGCTCCACCACATGGAGTACTCCCTTTATATACACACTACGCCACACAGAGTACACTCAGTGTGTACTCTTCCCATTCCACACACAACGCCACGTCACCATTACAGCACATACTCCACAACACAACACAATGCACTTCCCACTACGCCCAACACTTCATAGCGCACTACATAGATGCGCCCAACACTTGACATACACAGCACATCACAATACCAACAACACAGTCTACAACCTAACGAATCAATGAATAACATCTAACATAAATATGAGGGATAGAGGGTTATTCTATCGATGGGATAACCTGTGCGTTCCTCGCTGACTGTCACCGTTGACGTCGTAAGGGTTGTACGTGGTGGCTTTTTTGGCCATTGGGGTGGCTAGAGTTGCAGGTCAAGACGTATGAGGGTCGGGTCGTGGTTCTGGGGTGGTGGTGTCATGGTGGTGCCGAGGTGGCACACGTCGGAGACACGGCGACTCGTGGAGGAGCTAAGGCCGTGGGTCTCCAATAGGGGAAATAAGAGGGAGGCTAGGCTGGTCATGGCTGGCCATGGAGGAGCTTAGGAGGTTGCGGTGGAGCTCATGGTGGCACTGGGGTGGTGTCACGGTGGCCTACGGCGGTGGCGTCACGGTGGCCTACGACGGTGGATCGAGGCTGTGAAATGGATGAGAAGCTGTGGGAGAGTGGGGGAGAGTGAGCATGCATGGGTGTCAAATCGGGACTATGGGCGGTTGGGATTGCTCGGTGGTGGCCTGAGGAGGCTGAAGATGGCGGTTACATGCAGCGGGTGGCAGCGCACGACGGTGGAAGGTGTGAAACCCATGCGTGTGAGGGGGAGGAAACCGTGCGGTGGAGAGAGGCTATGGGCCTTTGGTCACATGGAGGAGGAAGGGGGAGGGAAGGGGAAGATCGCGCAGTGCTTGGCGACCATGGGTGGCCGTGTATGGCGGCACATGGTGGTAAACGGGTAAGGAACCCGTGTGTTAAACCCATTTCAGGAAGAGAGGGAGAGAGTTGCCGTGAGGGGTTGGGTTCGGTGGGGTTGTCGTCGGTGATGGCTAGAGGTGTGATGGTGGCCAGTGGTGGGGCTGCGACGGCGGCTTTGGGCATTGTGCATGGTGAAACCATGCGTGAGAGGCTGGGTGCGTGCGTGGAGAAGGTGGGCATGCAACGGGGGCTAGCTTTGTCGGTGAGGGATTGCCAGCATGAAAGGAGGCTGACGGTGGTGGCGGTGAGGCCTGCCGGCGCACGGCGGCACCGGGCTATGGGATGGAGCATCAGGCGAGAGAGGAGCTATGTACTACGTACGCTGGGGAGAGGGAGGAGAGAGAGAGCTGGGGAAAAGTGAGGGAGAAGGAAGAGGGGCTAGGTATTTAACTTAGTCCCTTCGTCTATGTAACGCCCGTCCTTGTGGTGGGACTTCTTACAAAATATTTTTATAAAAGGACGATGGGAATTACCGTCTGATTTAAAACTTTTCACTTGCATACCCAGGGTGCAAGACTCCACTTTTATAAATTAAAATGTGCTTTGACAATAAAAAAGGTTTACAGTGGAAAACATAAATCTTGAAATAAAAAGGCCTCTCGTACTTTTAAAACTCGTGCCTAGACTTCCGTGCTCTTCCCCATGGGCCTTGTCCATCTTGATCATGCAGTTCCTGTGGGGGGAGGGACATGCATAAAAACCAGAATGAGTCGAAGACTCGTAAGCATTACTTCATACAGTTAAAATATAACAATATAGGTTTTCATTCATGCATTCGTCATTCATACATACTATTACGTGCATGCATTCGTGCTTACATGCGTTCATTTGAAAACTTCACTGGACGGGATCTTTCTCTTTTAAGCATGGGCTTTCCTTTCGTAAAACGTTTCTCCCGTCAGTGCCTTCATTTCTTCAAGAATTCGTGCATACGCGTCTTCTTTTGAAAACGTCACTGGACGGGGTTTTCCTTTCAAAAGGTTTTTCTTTCTTTAAAACATGTCCCCCGTCAGTGCCTTCATTTCTTAAAGGTTCGTGCATTCGTGCGTTCGTACATGCATGCATGCATACATCCATTCGTTCTTATCACTTTCATAGGCCGGTACACACTGTTACGCTCCGTGTGTTAGGGTTAGCGGTCTTCCTTTGGACCTGGATTCTGCCTGTGGCCACGGGTTGAGAATCCCTTTCATAGGGGCAGCACTGGGTGCACTTCCAGTACTATTTACCCGGTATTGCAATCTGCCCATTCATTGGTACCCTTTTCATTCATTCATGTGGCTGTTACGTATCTTCATACATTTCATGCTTTCATTTCTTTCTTTCTTTTCATTCGTTCGTTCATGTCAGTTCGAAAGAGCTGGAGCTTTCATTCAGTTCATTCTTTCCTTTAACAGTCCTTTCTTTTCATGAGAAAACATTTCTTTTCATGGGAAAACATCGTTTGGGGCGTAAGCCGAAAATCGTCTTTTCCTTTTTCAGTTCATTTCAGTCCTATCCTTTCTTTAACAGTCCGTTCATAGAAAACTTAATTTAAGAACATACAGGGGCTTAAACTTCAGCTTTCATGGCATCCATAAGCGTCACCTTGAACGTCGTCTCTCATGGCATCCACGAGCATCACCTCGTGGCGCCCATGAAAGCGTCGGTTCATAGGATCCATAAAAGCATCCGTTGTCATGCATTTCATGCATTTTCATCAGTTTATGGATTTTCTTAGAAAATACATACAATAGATACAACGTATAGTTATCCATTCACATGCGTACAATTAATACTTTGGTTGCGTAAAAAGGGGCTGCCAAGGAGGGACCATACATAGTTATACCTTTAAACACTTAACATTTTCTTTCTTAAATCGTCTTTCGTTTCTTTTCGTAAGCATCTTAAAGGAAAAGCGTTTCTTGTATCTTGGAAAACTCTAGAAGAGTATGAACGTAACACTTACCTAGACTCCATGCTATTTGCATGTCATGCAGTCCATTCATGTGTTTGTCAGATGGCAACCTACATGCATACACATACCTTAGTGTCATTCTCTATCTAATGCATAAGTAACTTGAACTATAAATAGAACTATGCTATACTTGGAACACTCTCCTTCTATCCCATGCACTTATGGGCCCTTTACTATGCTAAACCCTTCGGGACCACTTACGGTCACCACATCTTCTAACTCAAAGTCTTGCCTCAAGTGCTCATCCACTAAAGTGAACCCATGATTCACCTTAGGATCAAGACACTAAGACATTCGTCTTACTCTTCTTACAACCACATTCCGACGCATGATTCCGATCGATGGAATCATGCATCCCAATCCTAGATAATACGCCCGTCACTACCTTCATGCATCTTAGCCCATACTAATTCTCATTCCCATCCATACAAGTCACCTGGCTCTAAGCCAACTCTGAGGCTTAAGCACCGTGTAACTGTGCTAAGGACAGATTACCCATTACATATGGTGAATCTGTCCGGCACATGTGTCTAACCAGATTACACATGTACCTTACCCCTTCATCACCTAAGATCAACATATTATATGTTGATCACCTGCTTGTATAACAAGCACCATACTCTGATATCAACCTTCTCTTAACCCGGCTAGCATGACTCTTCACGCTGCCCGTCCCTTTTGACAGTTCATCCCAACACTTAACACGACAAGACTCCATTCACTACGCCTTATGTCACGTCATATAGCTCGAGACTACACCCAAGCTACACCATGACCTTGTCGCGTCATCCAACATTCTGCTACGTCAACTCCTAACTCATCATGAGTACGGTTCCTCACGTACTCCTATCACATCGTGACATCTCATCACGTTCCCATTATGCCATTCCTACACTCTAACACTTCACCCATCATAAGCATGACTGTCAATAACCACGTTACTTCGTGACGATGCCCAGTCATGCTTCCGCTGCGTACTCTTACACTTGTTCTACTACTTCGCACATCACAAGCATGATTGTTCATGTCACTTCGTGACATTCCTCAGTCATGCTTCCGCTGCGCACTCTTACACTTGTTTTGCTACTTCACGTCTATTCTCAGTCATAAGTCAAGTATGGTGACACCCATCACCTTAGACTACAGGCCTCACCATAGCTACTTCGGAACACTGTTCCACAGTTCCCGACACTATCCATCACGTTCCACGCCCATAAATCACATAACCATTCTTATCTCTACGACATACCACACGGGGTGTCGCTGCCACATGGAGTACACTCCACGTATACTCCCTTCATACCTACTATGCCACATCACCATTATGGCATACCCGTAATATGGTACATCACTCCATCACATGGAGTACACTCCACGTGTACTCCCTTTACATACGCTACATCACCATTATGGCATATCTGCCACATGGTATATCACTCCGCCATACGGAGTACATTCCACATGTACTCCCTTCATACACATTACGCCACATCACCATTATGGCGTACCTGCCATATGGTGCATTACTATACCACATGGAGTAGACTCATCGTGTACTCCCTTCATACACACTACGCCACATTACCAATATGGCATACTCGCCATATGGTACATTACTCTTCCACATGGAGTACACTCCATGTGTACTCCCTTTACATACACCACATTACCACTATGGTGTACCTGCCATATGGAGCATCGCTCCACCTTTACACGCACTACTCCGCATCACCATTATGGCATATCCGTCATATGGTGCATCACTCCACTCTATGGAGTACGCTCCTTGTGTACTCCCTTCACATACCCCATGCTACATCACCATTATGACGTACCCGCCATCTGGTGCATCACTCCACCACATGGAGTACACTCCACGTGTACTCCATTCACATACATTACGCCACATCACCATTATGGCATATCTGCCACATGGTGCATCACCCTGTCATACGGAGTACATTCCACATGTACTCCCTTCATATACCATACCCCCCACACAGAGTACACTCAGCGTGTACTCTTTCCGTTCCACACTACGCCAGGAGGGTATATTTTACATATACTCTCCTTGTCTCTCACTACGCTACACACAGAGTACACTTAGCGCGTACTCTTTCCATTCCACATACACTACGCCACCATTACAACACATACTCCACAACCACACTACACGAGATAGTCCACAACACTTCACAACACACTCCCCAATTACGCCCAACACTTCACAGTACACTACATGGCACAACACATCTCCACTCAACACATATATGCCCAACACTTCACTACACAGCATGCCCAACACTTCATCACACAACACCACATCACAATACCACAACTCCACAATACCAACAGCACAGTCCACAACCTAGTCAACTAATCAATATCTAACATAATTAATGAGGGATAGAGGGTTATACCATCGACGGGATAACCCGTGCATTGCATTTTGATTGTCACAGCCGATGATGTCGGAAGAGTCGTACGTGGTGGCTAACCCACGTACGTTAACTGTTTAGGCGTTACGTTTGGATAGCTAGGTGTGGTTTTGGAAGGGCTCGTGGCGGCCTTGTGATGGTGGCAAGGAGTATAACACGACGGATCTAGCCGTGTACAGTGGCGATCAACCACGCGCAGTGGCTGTCCATCACGTGTAGTGACTACCCACCACTCAAAGTGGTGGTTTGGACCTAGGGTTGGGCTGAGGGGTTGCTGGTGGAGCTCATGGTGGCACTGGGGTGGCGCCACGGTGGCTCACGACGGAGGAGGGAGGAATGGCCGTGTAAGAGGGGGAGAAAACTCGTGAGAGAGTGAGGGAGAGTGTGCGTGCATGGGTGGCAGATCGGGACCGTGGATGGTCGGGATGGCTTGGTGGTGGCTTGAGGAGGCTGAAGGTGGCGGTTACACGCCGTGGGTGGCAGTGCATGGCGGTGAGAGCTGTGCAACCCGTGCGTGGAGAAGGGGAAGCCCGTGCATGGAGGAGGGGCTTCTCGCCATGGGTCACGTGGAGGAGGAACGGGGAGCAAAGGGGAGGTCCATGGCAGTGCTTGGTGGCCGTGGGTACCGCGTACGGCGATGCTAGAGGCAGTGCACGGTGACGGGGAAGGTGGTTGCATGGGAGGGCCTGAGCTCGCAGGAGGGTGATGGCCGGTGGAAGGGGAAGCTGCCGTAGAGGTGGTGGCACCATTGGGCGGCTCATGGCGGCGCAGTAAGCACTAAGCCTGTTCGGGTTGTGCATGGCCAGCGGAGAGAGAGAGGGAGCGTGGGAGAGAGAGACTGGCATGGAAGGACTCACCTGAGTGAGGTGCAGCCGGTGGTGCTGGCGGTGAGAGCTGGCGACGCACGACGGCGCCGGGCTGAGGCGTGGAGCTTCGGACGAGGGGAGAGGCTGCGTACTGCGTACGCTTGAGGGAGAGGGAGGGAGAGAGGGCTACTAGGAAATGAGGGAGAAAGAGAAGGGGGTCTGGGTATTTAACCCAGTCCCTTCGTCTGGGGATCCACGTAACGATCTAACGATAGATCTCAAACACTGATTTAAAATGCATAAGTATTAACTTAATTAAAAGCGCTTAGAGGAATTAAGGTAGAATATTATTTTAAACTAACTTTAGTTTATAAAATAATATTCTTCATCATTAATAAAATGATAAAGTCTCACTTAACATATTAAATAGAGTAAAACCATTTGATTAATAAAAGCTTTCAACATAATTTAAATCTCATAATATCTTAAATAATTGAAATCATTTTAATAATAATATTAAAATGATTTCCGACAATTATAATATTTTTGGAGCTCTTAAAGAATATTATGATTGTCGTATTTAAGATCAATCTTAATTCAATAACACTGTAAATACTCCTTATAAATATTTTCAGCATATTTAAAACACTGGGCGTGTCTTAGAAATCACACAATATCTTTCGAAACATGTCATCATGGTTCGACATGCATGACGAGTCTCATAGTCGCTAGATAGAAGGGGCAGACAATTTACAAAATCTCTGCCCTCGGGATTTGCTTACGTCATAAAGACGGAACATACGTCAGAAAGAGAGAAGCGTACATAAGAAGGAAGGAGCAAGGTATTACAGTCTGGGGATCCTCAAAATGATCTAACGATGGGGGATTAAAATACTGATTTGAAAATGCGTAAACATTAACTTAATTAAAATCACTAAGAGGAATTAAGGTAGAATATTATTTAAACTAACTTTAGTTTATAAAATAATATTCCTTCATCATTAATAAAATGATGAAGTCTCACTTAACATATTTAAGAGAATAAAACCATATAATTAATTAAAACTTTCAACATAATTTAAATCTCATAATATCTTAAAATAGTTGAAATCATTTTAATAATAATATTAAAATAATTTCTGACAATTATAATATTTTTGGAACTCTTCAAGAATATTATAAATGTCGTATTTAAGATCAATCTTAATTCAATAACACTGTAAATACTCCTTATAAATATTTACATCATATTTAAAACACTGGTTGTGCCCTAGAAGTCACAAGATATCTTTTGAAACACGCCATCATGGTTTATCTCACATGATGATTCTGGTAGTCGCTAGATAGAAGGGCAGACAATTCACATAAATTCTGCCCTCGGGATTTGCTTACGTCACAAAGAATGAACGTACGTCAGAAAGAGAGAAGTGTATGTAAGAAGGAAGAAGCGTACGCAAGAAGGAAGAAGCATACGTAAGAAAGAAGAAGCGGGGTGTTACATGACAAGGGTCCCACCTTTTTGCTAATGAGGCAACCAAGCCCACAAGGAGGCCCAAAGGACTGGTGCTACTCAACCACTAGAAGGTTTAGGGTTTTAAAGTCAAATTAGGGTTTTGGATATGGAGGGAGGCGCCATTTGGGAGAAAGTGTCCCTTAGGTTCCCTAAGCTTCAATCAATTGGAACCTTGAGAAGGGGCATTTCGGTTGGCAAACATGATGTTTTCTAGTACAAGTTTCTGCATGTTCTAATTCTTTCAAGCGGTAAAGTCAATGCACTCTTGATATATGGCATAAGAACATAATGTTGTTGCATAAAGTCACATGGTCACACGTTTTCGGGTAATGCATCAAAGTTTTTGTAACAAGTAAATGTCACATGCTTTTCAGGTTGTGCATTAAAAGAAAAGAAAGAATAATGATTGTTGTCATGACCCCAAATGCTAGGATATGGGAATATCCTAGTGGAACTCGTATATACACTTTAGAGTGATTAAATTGGAGTGGTAACCCTTGAGTTGACGAAATACAATCAACGGACTTTGGGTTCTTTTTAAAGGATTTCAGAGTGAAGTAGCACCTGGTGCTAGTGGGTGCCACATATTGAAAATGCGGTGAAGGCGAATTGAAAATTACCGTATTATATGGACTTTGACGTACTCATACCCGGTCATGAGGGACCTCTATGTGATGCTATAACTAGTAGGGAGCCCACAATGCATAGGGGAGCCATGAGGTGTCCACCCACATTGTTATATGAATTAAATGGCTATAAGTGATTAATATGAATTGAACATGGTACTTTTACATGACTATTTTGCTACTCTGTCACATGATTACATGGTCAATGAATTGAAACGAACAAAAGAATGAAATGAGTTTTAGTCAAATTCATGTCCATGCATTTATACTCATGGTTTAAATTTGCATGCTTGTGTTACCTTCTTGTATAATAATGGTTAAACTTTGTAACACCCCGCTCCTTTCTGACGTAAGCAAATTTCGAAGACGAAAATTATTAATGGTCGGCCCTTCTCTCTAGCGACTGTGAGCCTCGTTATGCTTGCCGAACATCGATGGCGTGTTTCAAAAGATATTACGTGATTTCTAAAGTACGTCTAGTGTTTTAAATGCACTGGAAATATTTATATGAGGTATTTCTAGTGTTACTGAACTAAGTTTGATTTTAAATACGTCAATTATAATATTTTTGAAGAGCTCCAAAAATATTATAATTGTCAAAAATCATTTTAATATTATTATTAAAATGATTTTAGTTATTTAAAATATTATGGGATTTGAATTATGTTTAAAACTCAAATTAATTAAATGGTTTTATCCTTTTAAAGATATTAAATAAGACTTCATCATTTTATTAATGATGAATGAATATTATTTTATAAACTAAAGTTTAGTTTAAATAATATTCTACCTTAATTCCTCTCAGTGCATTTAATTAAGTTAATGTTTACGCATTTTCAAATCAGTATTTTAATCCTCCACCTTAGATCGTTTTGTAGATCCCAAGATGAAGGGACTCGATTAAATACCCAAGCCCTCTCTCTTTCTCCCTCACTTTTCCCTTTCCTCTCTCTCTCTCTCTCCTCCCGCTCCTTTACGTCGCACACTGCATGCCCCCTCTCCCTAGCTGATTCTTCCTCTGCCCAGCCCGATGCCCTCATGCGCCACCCGGTCTCACCTCCACCACCAACGGCCTCCTCTCACGACGGTGAGCTCCAACCACCGAACCCAGCCTCCACCTAGCAGCCACCTTTCCCGTTGCATGCACGCAACAACCCACGCACGGTTTCACCATGCTCAGCCCCTTCCACGGCTGTATGTGGCCACCCACAGCCACCAAGCACCACCACGAGCCCCCTGAGCCTTCCCCCTTCCTCCTCCCCTTGACCCGAGGCCCATAGCCTCCCTCACATGCATGGGCTCCCTCCCTAACGCAAGAGTTATCACCCTTGCGCAGCTGTGCGCGGCTACCCAAGCCACCACACCACCATCGGAGCCTCCTTGGGCCACCATCGGCCTACCCCAACCACCCATAGCCCTGATCTACCCCTCACGCATGCACATTCTCTTTCACTCTCTCACGGGTCGTTCCTCCATCCCAATCTAGATCCGCCGCCTCTAGCCACCGTGGCGCCACCCCAACGCCACCATGAGCTCTACCGCACCTCCCTCAGCCCCTCCATGGCAAGCCACGACCAGCCAAGCTTTCCCCCTCCATTTGCATGCCTTAAGCATAGGGGTTCCCCTTGGAAACCCACGACTCCGCCATGTTTCGTCACCCCAGCCACCATGAAGCCACCCTCAGCCTCCCTTGACCTTTCCTAGCCTAACCCTAAGCCCAAACCATCGCCTTATGTGGTGGACATCCACCATACATGGTGGATAGCCACTGTACGTGGATTAGCAGCCACGTACGACCCTTCCAACGTCATCGACTGTGACGATCAGCGAACAACGCACGGGTTATCCTGTCGATGGTATAACCCTCTATCCCTCGTTATTTATGTTATTAGTTGATTGGTTAGATTGTGGACTGTGCTGTTAGTATTGTGGAGTTCGTTGTGTAGTATGGAGATGGGATATGCTGTGTATCTGAAGTGTTGGACGTAGTTGGGAAGTGTGCTATGAAGTGTTGTGAACTGTGCTGCAATGATGCGTGTCGTCGAGTGGATTGAGAAAAGAGTGCATGTAAAGTGTACTCTTGTGGCGTAGTGTGGGATAACGAGAGTATATGTAAAATATACCTTCTTGGCATAATGTGGGATGGAAAGAGTACATGTAAAGTTTACTCTCGTGGCGTAGTGTGGGATAAGGAGAGTAGTACACGTGGAGTGTACTCTGTGAGGCGTAACGTGTGTGAAGGGAGTACACATAGAGTGTACTCCATGTGATGGAGTGATGCACCATATGGTGCATATGTCGTAGTGGTGATGGGCTGTAGTGTGTGCGAAGGGAGTATATGTGGAGTGTACTCCATGAGGTAAAGCGACACACCATGTGGCATGTCCCAGAGATAAGGATGGTTGTATGGTTGATGGGCGTAGAGCGTGGTGAGTAGTGCCTGAAATTGTCAAACAGTGTCCCGAAGTAGCTGTGATGTGGCCTGTAGTCTGAGGTTACAGGTGTCACCGTGTTTGGCTTATGGCTGGGAGTATGTGTGAAGTGACAGAACAAGTGTAAGAGAGCATAGCGGAAGCATGACTGGGGAATGTCACAAAGTGTCATCCGTGACATGGTTACTGGTAGTCGTGCTAATGATGGGTGAGGAGTTAGTGTAGAAGTGGCGTAGCGGGAACATGATGAGATGTTATGATGTGTCAGGAGTACGTGAGGGACCGTACTCGTGATGAGTTAGGAGTTGGCGTAAAAATGACGTAGCGGGATGTCAGTTGACTTGACACGGTCACGGTGTAGCTTGGGAGTAGTCTCAAGCTATATTACATGACGTAAGGCATAGTTCTGAATGGATTCTTGTCGTGTTAAGTGTTGGGATGAACTGTCAAAAGGGACGGGTAGCATGAAGAGTCATGCTAGTTGGGTTAAGAGAAAGTTGGTATCGGAGTATGCACTTGTCCCTACGAGTATGTGATCAACGTGTTATATGTTGAGACACATGTACATAACAGATTCACCATATGTAATGGGGTAATCTGTCCTAGGCATGCTTACACGGTGCTTAAGCCTCAGAGTTGACTTAGAGCAGTGTGGCGTGTATGGATGGGAATGAGGACTTAGTGTGAGCTAAGGTGCATGGAGGTAGTGACGGATGTATTGTCTAGGATTGGGATGCGTGATTCCGTCGGTTGGAATCATGCGTCGGAATGTGGTCAGCAGGAAGAGTAAGACGAAGGTCTTAGTGTCTTAATCCTAAGGTGAATCATGGGTTCACTTTAGTGGATCGGCACTCGAGGTAAGACCTGAAGTTTGGAAGATGTAGTGATCGTAAGTAGATTTTGAAGGCTTTAGCATAGTAAAGGACATGTAAGAGCACGGGATAGAATGAGAGTGTTCCAAGTGAAGTGTAGCTCTATTTCTAGTTTAAGTTGCTTATGCATTAGATAGAGAATGACATCAAGGTTATGTGTATGCATGTAGGTTGCCATCTGACATGCTCATGAATGGATTGCATGATATGAAAGAAGCATGAAGTCCAGGTAAGTGTTACGTTCATACTCTTCTAGAGTTTTCTAAAATATAAGAAATGAAAACGAAACGCTTTTTCCTTTACGAAACGACATGAAAGATGTTTTACGGAAAACATGCTAACTATAAGTGTTTAAAGATATGCGTACGTACGACCCTCCTTGGCAGCCCCTTTTTACATAGCCAAAGTATTAATTGTACGCATGCGAATGGATGACTATACGTAGTATATATTGTATGTATTTTCTAAGAAAAGAGAGGTCGAGGCTTGTGCCTTGAGCTTTAACTGACGTTTTAACAGAAGCGAAGAAAGTGTTTTAAAAGGGTCCCTATGAACTGATGTTGAAATGTCCCTATGAACTGATGTTTTAAATGATGCCATGAAAGATGATGTTTAAGCCCATGCTCTTAAATGATGTTTTTCCATGAATGAACTGCTAAATGAAAAGGATTGAAAAGGAAAGGACTGGACTGAAATGAAAGGACTGAACTAAAAGAATGGACTGAATGAAATGAATGTTTAATGTATGAAAATACGTAATAGCCACATGAATGAAAGAAAAGGATACCAATGGAATAGGTATATTACAATGTCGGGTAAGTAGTATTGGTAGTGCACCTAATGCATCCCCCTGACTGAAAAAGGATTCCCAACCCGTGGCCACGGGTGGAGTCCGGGTCTAAAGGAAGACCGCTAACCCCAACACACGGGCCGTAACAATATGTACTGGCCAATGAAAGTGATAAGAAAGAATGTATGAATGTATGAATGCATCAAACTCTTTAAGAAATGAAGGCACTGACAGGAGATACTTTTAACGAAAAGAAAGCTCATTTTAAAGAAAAACCCAATCCAGTGATGTTTTCAAATGAATGCATGTACGCATGTATGTATAGTATGTATGGAATGATGAATGCATGAATGAAAACTTAAGTTATTATATTTTAACTGTATGAAGTAATGCTTACGAGTCATTGACTCATTTTAATTTTTATGCATGCCCCTCCACTCACAGGAACCGAATGAGAAGCACGCGTCAAGACGAACACGGCCCATGGGAAAGAGCACGAAAGTCTAGGCATGAGTGTTAAATGTATGAGAGGCATTTTTATTGTTAAAATTGATGTTTTCTGCTGTAAACCTATTTTATTCTCAAAGCACATTTTATTTTATAACGTAGAGTTTTGCACCCTGGGTATGGAAGCAAAAAGTTTTAAATTGAAAGGTAATTCCCGTCGTCTTTTCTAAAATCATTTTATAAAAAGTCTTACTACAAGGACGGGCATTACAAACTTACTGAGATTTCTTGAAATCTCACCGTGGTAGTTTCTACTACCATACCCCCTAGAATGATAGAAGTTGTGATAGGTCTAGTCAAAAGCAATGGGGAAACGTAAGATGGAAGATCCTCCACTTTGTGGAGCCAACATTGGTGGCGAGGCTAAAATTAACCGAGAATTTTGTTAGTGTAGTGCTAAAGCTTTTTGAGGACCTGCAGAAGATCATAGAAAAGGATAAGGGAAAATAAAAATTTTCTTGGCTATGTAAACATAGCACAAGGATATTTTGATGGAAATGTTGTGGTTTATGTGACGCCCCCCAAATTCCGCTTGGGATCGGACGAACATTTGAAGCGTCGAGACATGCAACACAAGGTAACTTGCCCCCGTTCATGACATATAAGATGCAATGTTCCTAACATGCATGTAGTAATCTGAGGTAACTACTATGCACCAAACTGATAACAATATTCGCAGCGGATAGTAATTTTTTTTTTTTAGCAATGCTATGCACCAAACTGAAATATCCCAAATACTTAAAATATACTACATACTTAACGACATACTAAACAAGTAAGATCACAATAATACTCCATATGGTTGTGATCAAAAGAGTGCTGGAGATTGAACTCCATAAATACAAGTATTAATCTGAGGTAACTACTGTACTACCATCTACGTCGCACCGTCGCTCAGTCGATCGTTTCCAGTTGGTCGATTCCCGGTTCTCCTTCAGATCCTATAGCAAAATCTACCATTCGGGAGGAATGGTAGTTGGAACTACCATAGGGAGATTTGATTACAAATCTCAGCAAGTTAACAGAAAACTTCCACACAGGTTAATGATGCATGCATGGCAGTAAAAACATGAATGCATAATCAAATCATAAGTAATCATAGCATAGCTTGACATAACATGGCATGAGCTGACATAACTTGAACTGAAACTGAAACTTAGCTTGACGTGACATGACATGTACGTGAACTTAAACATAACATGAACTTGAAACATATCATGGGCATGACCTTGAAACATAACATGGACTTGAAAATAGCATGAACGTGAACATGCATAATTTGAACATGAACTTGAACATAACATGAACCTGAGCATGACATAACATAAATGTGAACTTGGTACATAACGTGAACGTGAACATAACATAACATGAACTTGAAACATATTCTTATCTCATGGGATTACCATGATTGCGTGAACATAAACTTGAACATAACATAATGTGAAACATGACTTGAACGTGAAATGCATGAACTTCGAATCTTATTCAATAGACTTAATCATTAAAGTGACCATATGGGTGCTACATAGGTCCCCTTGAGCCGTGTGTCCCTGCCGATTACCACATCACATCACAAGTTTCTATACCAGCTGTGAGTGCATTAATACGTACTCCATAGTTGTTGTGGCCCCACGTATTCTACGTGTCACAATTGTTGTGTCTCACGTAGTGTATGCTCCACAGTTGTTGTAGCCCCATACTTTAGGGGCCAACTTTAGGGTTTGGGGAAACCGTTTAGAGTTCCGATTTCAACCATGCTTTTGGGCTTTCAATTGGACTCCCACCATTTAGGGTTTTACTAGGATGGAAACCTTATTTGGTCTGGCACAATTTGGTTAAGCAGATGACATAAAGTTTTGCTTAAGTGGCATGATCTTACACCTTGATTCCTTCAAATCCATCAAACGCTTCTCATGGTGTCAAATGTCTAATATTATTCACTAAGTGTGGCTAATATCTTGCCAAGTGTCCAAATAAAAGTTCTCTAATCTAATTTGGACATTCCACACTGTGATTTTGAAACACTGCAATTAGTGCGCTTATTGAGGTTACTATTCACTCCAAAAAAGTGAATCTTAAACTTCGCACTAAAAATTCCTAAATATTCATATTAACCTACAGTGAAAATCTTTTACTGAAATTTAACCTCGAAGTGCCCCTAAAAATAATTTCACAATTTTCAACAGATATTTTGTCCGGAATTATGAAAATAGGCTATTGTGCCATAAAATCCTAAATAATCTACTGAGTCTAATGGCGTAGACCATAACGCATTCTGACACTTCTAACCACCTCAAATAAATAAAACTCATATTTCTAGCACCATAGTGAGTGATAACACTAACTATGTTGACAGACTAAAACCTATGCGATTGGTCGATTTGTAAAAACTTATTGAGTTTTCACGAGATTTCTAAAGTCAATAGAAATTCCACCAATGAATTTCTAGCGGGCTGTTACAGTTTAAAACCCTCGCTTTGTATTTTTGGAAGTCTCTAAACAAATACTTTGGGATTTTTAATAGTTACTTTATTTGGTACCATAAATTATTTGCTCAAATCTTTATCTAGTTTCGAGTTTTTCCGCTGCGATTATTGCATACTGCTAGTAACCTGATAGGTGCATTGCATGTTAACTTACATGAATGAGGGGTGTATAACCTTGAGTTACATGTTCGACACTTCTTACCAGTCACCACTACGGGCACACTAAGTAAGCTCACTCGATTGTATATAAGGTAGGTAGTTAGGTTACACGGTATTCCTAAGACCATAGTAGTGGGTCTAGATCTGAGATTTAACTCCTGTTTTTGGAAGAGTATACCAAAGGCGATGAACACCAAGCTGAAATTAAGTAGTGCTTACCATCCTCAAATGGATGGCCAATCGGAAAAGACTATTTAGATGTTGGAAGACAACCTAGGGGCATGCATGTTGGATTTTAAAGGACCATGGGAAGGTCATGTCCCACTCATTGAGTGTGCATACAATATTACTCTTCAGAAAACTATCCAAACGGTCCCTTATGAGCCATTGTATGGGAGGAAGTGTAGATCGCTGATATGTTGGGACAAAGAAGTAGAAACTAGGGTGTTTGGACCAGAAAGCATCCAAGAGATGATGGAGCAGGTCAAACACATACACGCGAGGATGGCCACAACTCATAGTGTGGCGCCCCCGACCCCCATGTAAGGAAGCACGGGAATCGAGACGCCAGGATGATGACAACACTGTCACACATCCCAACGAAACGTGCCCAAGTGTGTGTACAAGCGACAGTGTACAAAAACAATGCAGCGGATTAGTCAACTAAGTACCAGAATTTAAATACAAGTAAACATCAGTAAAAGGGTTTACAAAATTATACAGTCATCCCAAAATAAAGTTTAACACAAGTCCCAAAATACGAATAAGTAAAATAAAATAACAAAGCCAGTGATCCCAGATCACTCTCACCATGGAGCCAAAGCCTAAGACTCATCATCCTCATCTGCATCAAAAGCTACGATACCATAAAACGGTACCGCAGGTAAGTATAACCCAAAAATAACAACGTAATATAAATGCATTAAAAGCGACCAACATGCATGCATAAAAAAGAATATACATTTCTCTCAAAACATCATTTTCCCCGAAAATGATAATTTTCCAACACACGCCAAAATCCCATTTTTAGCCAAAACATATAATCCAACATTTTCCCAGAAAATGATTTACACAAAACTCAACAATTTATCGGACACTGTAGGCGGGACTCACAGGCGGGACTCTACCACCACCCTACCGCGTGCACTGTAGGCAGGAATCACAGGCGGGACACAACCACCATCCCTGCTTACCACCATCCCTACCGCGTGCACCGTAGGCGGGAATCACAGGCGGGACTCTACCACCGTCCCTGCTTACCACCATCCCTACAATTCCTTTCCACACAATAGATACATAACATAGCACTGTAGGCGGGAATCACAGGCGGGACTCTACCACCATTCCTGCTTACCACCATCCCTACCGCGTGCACCGTAGGCTGGAATCACAGGCGGGACACAACCATCATCCCTGCTTACCACCATCCCTACCGCGTGCACCGTAGGCGGGAATCACAGGCGGGACTCTACCACCGTCCCTGCTTACCACCATCCCTACAGTCTCTTTCCCTTCTTTCTCAAATCAATCAATCCAAACAAAACCAATTTCTCACACATGAAATCTTAACTTTTCCAAATCACACATGCACATGAATGCAATACACGAAAACCCAGTTTTTTTTACAAACATGATCATGCATGAAATATTGATATGCACATGTACCAACACAAATCCACATTCCTCAATAACCAATAACCAATCCAATCAAACCAACCCAAACAACTCCAATCATAAATCCATCCGACCCCCGAACTCCTCGGACTCAGTCCGACATGTCAAACAAATACGGTGTAACATGTTAGTGCAAAAATACATTTAAATTACGAAAGTTCTTTGGAGAAATACTTACAGTGCAATATAATAATTTTCGGAGGATCACGAAGCTGCAAGTGGTGACGTCTGAGCAACACCACAGTGTAAAATACACTGTGGCCGTGGGTCACAAATACCAACTTTTCAACGGAGACAAACGAAGGCTCAAGAATGGTAGGGTAGGGCCTAGAGAGGTCGGTGAAGCCAATGGTGGTGGTGGTTTGCCGTGGGTGGCGGCGCAAGGGGTGTTTTTAGGCCAAAAAGGGCGAGGTGGGTGACAAGGCTTTTGAGCAGTTGAAGGCATAACTATCCAATCCTACCTTCTTGAGTCAGACCTAGAAGGTGAGACATTGTACTTGTATTTGTTGGTCACGCCAAAAGTTGTGAGCATTGTGGTGGTAAGGGAAGAAGGGAGGAAGCAGAGGTCCGAGTACTACTCAAACTGAGTCTTAAGGGGAGTGGAATCACGCTACCTATGAATGAAGGTACTGGCGTTTGCTCTAGTGGTGGCAATGCGTTGATTAAGGCCTTACTTCTAGGCACGTGCTGTGAGGGTATTGACAGAAGCCTTGATGAAGAAAGGCTTGTATAGGCCTGACAAATCAGGCCTTTATTAGCTCCCGAGAAGTGCCATGAAGGGACAAATCCTAGTGGATTTTGTTGCTGAATTTACTAACTTCCCAAAGGAGTCGTAGATAACATCGAAGAGAACACCCTAGCAAGTATACTTCGATGGCTTTGATGACACATGCATCAAGATATTTTATCAAAAGCCATTATTTTATGTGAAGAGTTACGCATCAAATATTTATGAAAAGTCATGATTAAATATGAAGAGTTATGCATCAAAATATTAATGAAATGTCCCAATTTTATGTGAGCAAACATGTACCACAATATTTTATGGAAGATCATGGTTGCATTTGAAATTTATAATATGGAAGGCACAATTTCATTTGAAATCTACGATATGACTAGAAAGTATGCATGTATGATTACAAGTGGGATAGGTGTCCCCTGATAGGAAATGGGCCAAAGCCCATGTGCTTGGATACCCTTAAACCCAATCTGTTATCTTGAGCGTGATACTTGCTTGTGATATTTGTCCAGCATATCGATTCCTCCTTTGATAGGTAGTGGATTTGAAGCCCTAATAATCCTCTGTCCAGCAACGATTAGAGAATATCAAGCCTAAAGACAAGCTGTATCGAGTCCAAATAAATAAAGGTCAAAATACATGCTTGAGCTAACTTCAGAATTATTATTTGAGAAGTAAGACCCTCTCTTTCTACAAGCTATTCTGACCTAGGCATCAGAAGTGTCCCACACCACACCTAGCCCCACTCATCTCCTATTTGTAGGTTACTGGAAGTCATTAATAGGAATATGAAACATGTATGCAACAATTGGCATCGTTTGTGGGATCTTCCTATATCTCAATGTGTCTTTTGTATTCATGCGACAATGCGCTCTCAAGTAATTCATGATCAAGAAACAACAACAACAAGTGATCAAGCAGACAACATGATGGAGGGAAGATTTGCAGAAATGGAAGAAAGGCTGAGGAAAATGACTTTGGAGATGAAGAATCTTTAGTGAGAAAATGAAGCTCTTAGACAAAGAAATGTAGAGAACGATGCACCAAGCCATGCTGAGAAAACAAGGTAGAATCATAGAACATAGGCAGGAAGAACTTTGAGAGAAAAAAAGGAAGATGCATCAAGATTTGTGTCACCTCATGGACAAATACGAGGAGATGGCCAAGAAGATAGGCACATCCTTCTCTGTCGACCATTTACACAACATTACTGACTTGCCTTACAACACCGAGATAATGATGGTATCGCTCCCACTTAAGTTCAAAGTTCCACAAATTGAACTATACAACGGGTCTAAGGATCCTGGTCGAACATTTGGAGGCGTTCAAAGCCAGCATGACTCTCCATAGTTTCCCAAGAGAGATTGCATGCTAAGCTTTTATTGACGCCCCCTAAACCCTCGCTTGGGATGTAATGGAGACTTGGAGCGTCGAGACATGCAACACATGGTTACATACCCCCATGACAGTTAATATGCAATGCATCCTAGTATGCAACTAGAAGTATGCAATAATCGTTATGAAAAATAGGGTGACTTATAAAAATTTATGCCAGAATGAACTAAACATCCCCAAATATATTAATAACCATAAATAGATAGCCTCACATAATAAGGCATATGCTCAAACATAAGGATAGAGTTTTCTTAATACAAAATACTAAGTCCAAGTTCCATAGTTAGATCAACTGTGACGCCCCCAAATTCCGCTTGGGATCGGACGGACATTTGAAGTGTCGAGACATGCAACACAAGGTTACCTGCCCCCGTTCATGACATATAAGATGCAATATTCCTAACATGCATATAGCATTATGCAATATTCGCAGCGGATAATTTTTTTCTTTAGCAATACTATGTACCAAACTAAAATATCCCAAATACTTAAAACATACTCCATACTAAACAACTAAGATCACAATAATAGTCCATAAAGTTGTGATCAAAAGAGTGCTGGAGATTGAACTCCACCAATACAAGTAGTAATCTGAGGTAACTATTGAAATACCATCTACGTCGCACCGTCGCTTAGTCGGCCGTTTCCAGTTGGTCGATTCCCGGTTCTCCTTCAGATCCTATAACAAAATCTACCATTCGGGGGGAATGGTAGTTGGGACTACCATAGTGAGATTTGATTACAAATCTCAGCAAGTTAACGGAAAACTTCCACACAGGTTAATGATGCATGCATGGCAGTAAAAGCATGAATGCATAATCAAATCATAAGTAATCATAGCATAACTTGACATACAACATAACATAACTGGCATAACTTAAACTGAAACTGAAGCTTAGCATGAACATGACTTGAAACATAGCATGAACGTGAACTTGAAATATAACATGGACTTAAAACATAACATGAACGTGAACATGCATAATTTGAACATGAACTTGAGCATGACATAACATAAATGTGAACTTGGAACATAACGTAAATGTGAACATAACATAACATGAACTTGAAACATATTCTTGTCTCATGGGATTACCATGATTGCGTGAACGTAAACTTGAACATAACATAACGTGAAACATGACTTGAACTTGGAATCTTATTCAATAGACTTAATCATTAAAGTGACCATATGGGTGCTACACAGGTCCCCTTGAGCCGTGTGTCCCTGCCGATTACCGCATCACATCACAGGTTTCTATACCAGCTGTGAGTGCGTTAATACGTACTCCACAGTTGTTGTGGCCCCACGTATTCTACGTGTCACAATTGCTGTGTCTCACGTAGTGTATGCTCCACAGTTGTTGTGGCCCCATACTTCATGCTCCACAGTTGTTGTGGCCCCATGACTTATTTGTTTGTGCCACACTTGCTGTGGACACACGTAACATAATGTGTGGCACCATCGGCGTTAGTGCCTGGCGCGCTCCGGTGACCAGCTAATTAGGCCCCATTCGCAACCTGTTGACTGTACTTCGTCAACCCAGGGAATTTCACACCTATTTAGACACTCCAGCGTGAACAAAGGAGTTCCACTAGGATATTACCCCATCCTAGCGCTTAGGGTCGTGATTGACATGAATGACTTAACTGGCAGACATGACATTTCGTAACGTGACGTAACATGAACGTGACATAAAAGACAAAAGTCCTGACGTAGCATAACATGACATGAACATAAGATGACAGACATGACATACTTCAAGACATAAATGTAACAGAATACATTTCATAACATGGCATACATGTAACATGCAACATTTCGTAACATGGCATACCATATAACAGACAACATTTCATAACATGGTGTAACATGTGACAGTGAATCTTACATGACATGAAATACATGTAACAGATGGCATACTTAACTTAACATGACATGCTTGCAATGTATAGGAATACGTGACAGAATATCTTTTATAACAGATGAATAATTCATGACAGAATAAATTCTGTGTAACAGATAAATATGTAATGACTTGGCATGGCACATATGATAACATGCATACATACAATTTAGTTCCCTTACTTATCACTCATACACATTAAACTGATAGTAAGTTAAAAGCTAACTTACCTCGATCGTCGCGTTCTACTAGAATAAAGTGCGAAACACGAGGAACTGTAAAAGGTTATTCTAAAAGTTAGAAATTAATTACTAACAATTAGAAATGTGAAAAGAGACAACTTAGAGAAAAATTACCATTTTACCCTCTACATGTGGGCAAATGATCATTTTACCCCCTAACTTAAGGATTTGATATCCTAATTCCAAAAAATTACCAAAATTTACATTCCTCATGTAAATTTTGTCCCAAACTCAAATCTCAACTCAGAAAAATTTAAAACCAATCACAACTATGAAAAACTCACTATGGCCGAAACCTACATAGGTCATTTGTCTTATTTTGGTTGCAATTCTTTCAAGTTCCAAAACTCATGAATAAACCAAAATCTTGTAACAAAGATCTTACTATCCTAAGTTTAAAAACACCCTTAAAACTATCCATTAAGAAAAAGCTAATTATCAATACCAAACTTTTTGTAAAAAGACCCAAACTTTTTAACAAAAAGTAAACCTTAAATCACAAGTTTTGACCTTAAAAAAAACATCTCCAAGAATTCCAAAAAATCAAATCTTACTTCTAACATATTCATAACATCATCCTAAGATCAAACATGCTTTAAATCATCAAACAAAACTCACCAAAAATCACAAAACAACACTTGGAGTTTTTGGTTTTAAACTTAGTCCAAAACAGAAACTGCTTTTCCCAACTAACTATGATCAATCTCTTGATCCATGGCTTAAAGACATGTGATCTTCAAACTAACACATCACATGGTTTAAAAATGTGTCCTAAAGAAGATCCAACCATCAAACTTAAAATCACAAGGCTAAAATTTAATGAAACATGGATCTAACTCAAAAACATCAAAGTTTAGGCCTAACGGAAATCCTCTTGCATAGAAAATCATATCTTTAAAAATAATACTAGATATCTTCGAAATAACATCCTAAAATGTATATAAGAGGCTTAGGATCATCATATAAAAATATCAAAGCCTTTGGAATAAGATTAAACCACGAAATATTCAAACTTTCACAAAACAGAAACTGTTTTTCCACTTCCAGTTTTCAAGTTTCTAACTCTAAGAAAATCTATCATCAAAAGCTTTATTCATGCAACAAAACCTCAATGAACATTCATAAACACATGTTAACAACACTCCATAAAATTTTCGGACCAAGATAAGTCCATTAGCTTGGTCAAAACTTCCAAAACATAACATACTCTCCAGTTTCACGCCCAGAATGACCTTTCCATGGTTAAAAATACTTTTGACCGACCAAATGAGAATGTAATGAGACTAATAATATATCCACGGAAACTAGACTCAAAGACGAACAAATTATGTGAAGGAATCATCGTGTGAAAATACTTAAAAAGGGTCGTAAATGGCCACGCAAAAAGTCCCAGAAATCTGCCCGAGAGAGCTCTTTTGGGTTTCTCTCTAAGAACGGGAGAAAGAAGTGATAAAATGGAGAGAAGTATGTCTTGCACGACTTTAGACTTCTGGAGGGAGAAGTTATGGGCTTGAATGACCCTTGATTGGAGGTGGATATGTGACATAAAGTGGAGAATAGAGAGGGGCAGAGACTGCTTGCAGCAGCTGTGAAAGATGGAGGTTGATGGAGTGGATTTCTCCTTCACATCAAGGCACTATTGGGTGCAGCCAATGGCAGTGGATGGTCTGCCATGTGGGGGAGGAAACTTCTCCAAGAAGCTTTGCCAAGGTGGCCAATTTCGTGGGCCTTGGTGGGCCCCACCAAGTGGGCTTCAATTTGGGGTTTAAAGGGGGTTTGGTTAGGGTTTGAGATGCTATCAAGCCCAAAATCAATTTTTCTTGGCCCAATCAAATTCCCAAGGTTTAAAAGGTTGAATAATGATGTCATAACAAGGATTTGATTAATTAATAGCATGTGGAAGTGATTTAATCAAGTGATTAAACACAATGCTAGAAATCGGATTAAAAAGGGTTTGGAGGCCAACTTTAGGGTTTGGGAAAACCATTTAGGGTTTTGGTTTCAACCAAGCTTTTGGGGTTTCAATTGGATTCCAATCATTTAGGGTTTTGCTAGGGTTGAAACCCTCTTTGGTCTGGCACAATTTGGTTGAACAGATGAAACACAACTTTGCTTAGGTGGCATGATCTCACACCTTGATTCCTTCACAAATCTATCTAATGGTTCTTCTTTGTGTCAAGTGTCTAATACCATTCACTAAGTGTGGCTAAAATCTTGCCAAGTGTCCAAATAAAACTTCTCTAACCTAATTTGGACATTCCACACTGTGATTTTGAAAACACTGCAATGGATGCGCTTATCAAGGTTACTATTCACTCCAAAAAAATACATAATAAACTTAGTACTAAAAATTCTAAATATTCATATTAACTTATAGTGAAAATCGTTTAACGAAATTCAACCCCGAAGTGCCCCTAAAAATAATTTCACAATTTTCAACAGACGTTTCGTCCGAAATTATGAAAATAAGTTATTGCGCCATAAAATCCTAAATAATCCTCTGAGTCTAGTGGCGTAGACCATAACGCATTCTGACACTTCTAACTACCTCAAATAATTAAACTCATATTACTAGCACCATAGTGAGTGATAATACTAACTATGTTGACAGACTAAAACCTATGCGATTGGTCGATTCGTAACAACTTATGGGGTTTTCACGAGATTCCTAAAGTCAATAGAAATTCCACCAATGAATTTCTAGCGGGCTGTTACATCAACTCTCTCATATGCTCTATAGTATGCAGAGTCAATGCTATAAACATTAAAATTAAATCCAGCCTTCGCTCGAGATCCAGCTCCTCTTCAACCATCTATTTCCAACAGTCTATACTGTTCGTCCTCTATCGGTCCTAACACAACTTCTACCATTCTGGCAGGAATGGTAGTGAGCCCACAAGGGTGAGATTTTCTTGAAATCTCAGTAAGTTAAACAACCAATTTGTACAGAGTTAAATATGTATGATTAATGATAAACAGGAGATGCATGCTATGCAGATAATATTTTCACATTTGTCTTCCATCGAGATTCCTCAACATTTTCAGAAAGACTTTGATGTATATTTTCTCAAAGAGAACATTTCTCACATCATCTTTTCAAAACATAAGATTTCAATATTATTAGAGCCATCATTAAAAATAACATAATGTATGGTATCATCACATCTCCCCATTATGAACTGTGAGTACTTGCTAGTGACCATAGTACAACTCATGTTGAAACTACATTGTCTACCGGCTCGTTCTCAATGCATTGGTAACATAACATTTCATCATAACATCATATGATAACATCATAACGTATGCACTCACCAACGTTAGGTGCCATAAATGACTTTGCTCTGAAATTATTTAAAAAGAATCCATTCGGAGCCCGTCGACGATTCTTTGTCAACTCAGGGGTTACCACTCCATTATTATTCACGCCAGAGTGAATAGAGGAATTAGGATAATTCCCCATCCTAGCCTTTGGGGTTGTGACAAAATGTCTTCTCATGCAATGCTTGAAAATGTTTTTCGTGACATCTGTTTGTGAAGTACGCTGCTTGTGGAAATGACTACTTCATATGATATGCTAAAATGGTGAAAATTACACATGTCCCGTAGGCAAATAAATAAATACTCAATGTATCATATAACATAATGTTTCATGCTCAAAATGACATTTATATCATGAATGTGACATTTAAATATAAATCATAAATAAATTATCTAAGAGTAAGTTAAAGGCTAACTTACAAACTTTCCTGATGTTAGGAAATTGTTGTGATTGTAAATAGAGGTATTCTAAGTTAGGAATTGCATAACTAGGAAGATGTTCGTAATCAAAGGAAAAATTTAGTACTTACAAAATTGCCCCTATACTTTTCCAAAATTGCCACTAGGGCCTTATATGTTCACTATTTGCAATTGGGCTCCAAAATTTACCAAAATTCACAAACCTCATATTTTCTATGTTCTAAAATCATTTATGCTCATAGAATTTCAATAAACAAATCACAACTATGCCAAATCCAACCTACCCGTGGCACGCATCTGTATGGGCCAATATGTGATCTCAAATCTATAACCTCTATGGGTGCATGTGTGTTCAAATTTCATCAAGTGGAAATCATGAATATAATCTTAGGGACATGTTTAAAACTTAGATATGAATTCATTCCAACACTTATGCATTGATTGAAGCTAAATCATCACCAATCCATCAACTAAGTATATGCATGATGTTTCTAGTTTTTCCTTGTCAAAGAGATCTTTAAAGCCTAAATAAATCATATATTTTCATTCTTTTCCCAATCAAAAGGATTTTCTAAATGCTCATTACTCAAGCTTAGGAAATTTAACCAAAACTGCATAAAATAAACTTTGACCAAGTGAAACCAAAGCATACTTGATGATCAACACAAGATATAGATTTATAAACCTATCATGACATGCTTTTTACCTCAAGTTTAAACCTTAAAAAATTATTTCAAGACATTAATGAATCATACAGAATCATTTCAAGACATGTCATAGCTAAAATTTCAACCCAAAACAAATTATTCAATCCATACCCCAAACCTAACCCGGTTTGCATCTTGCATGTAAAACCTTTTCTAAACTTACTCAAAACCTCATTCTCATGACATAAATTAAGGCCTAATATGTAATTCTAAAACTTAACAAAAGATAGGGCAAGATTACTTACAGAATTCATGGCCCTTGAGCTCCCAAACACAACTCACTCGACTTTCTCACTATTCTCACACTAAGAGTGAATAACTCTCAATAACTCTAGAGGAAAGCTTTGAGGAGTGGTGTGAGGAAGTGAGGGGTGAATGGAGGGTATTTATTAGACTCCATGGAGGGTGAGGGGCCTGGGTTTGGATGAAGGGCGAGGCTGAGGAGTGGTGGAGGGGTGAAGTGGAATGATGAGTGCAAATGTTTCAGATTGTGTCATCCTTGGTCAGGTGAATAATGTTATTCTCCTCATGGTTTCTTCAAGGCCAGGTGCTGAAATGAGTCTATGGGTGTAGGGGCAGGCTTGGTTGAGAAAATAAAATAAAAAATCGAAAGAGTTCAAGGTGAAGTCATGCTAGAAGCCGACGGGTAGAGTTCTTCCAAGCTGGCCAGTTTTTCATCACCTATTTGTCTCATTCTTATGGCTTTGTTTTGCAGGTATAATAACTTCATTTGGTATATTTTTAGGTGAGGAAAGGAGGCTGGATTGGCTGCCAAGTGATCATATATGTGCATAAAATCAAAGGAAATCAAAGTGATGATGGTAGTTGAGTGACATGAGCAAATCCTCTCCTACTGCCAATCGGTTTGGCTTTTCTTTGGGGGATAAATGGACAAACATGTAATTGAGTGTCTTGAAGCATGTATTTGGGATTGGAGGGCAGTGGTGGTGGCGTGTGGAGGTGGCTCTTTGAGGAGTAGAAAATCCTTGAAGGGTCGAAGGCTTTCGGTTGGGTTCCAACTAGACTTTCTAGGGGAAATAGTTGGGTTTTGGCTTATGTTTCTTGAAATTATTTCACCCCTTGCTAGGTCTGGTCCTTGGCTGATGTGGAGAGATATGAGTGGTCCAATTATCCTTTGAAAATATGGTGGAAGTGGCGTGGGTTTGGGGCTGGTTTGAAGAAGTGTACATGGTGGTGCATCTATGCTTCATGACATTAGCTTAAACATGCGTGCCATGACTTGAAAAATAACATGACATGATTTTGAGTTCACATGAGCATGAGACCTTATTAATATATTCATGTTTGATTAATGTGAATTGTAGATGCTCCAAGACTCCCCAATGGCCATTTGCTCCTCCTGGTACCACATCACATCACAATCATCTGCACCAGCTATAAGTACGTCATGATAATTGAACTGATAAAACTGTTAAACATGTAGTTGGCACCACCGGCATTGGGTGCCTGACTTCGCTCCTGTAACCAGTTACTTAGGTCTCATTCGAAGCCTGTTGACTGTACTTTGTCTATCCAAAGGATTCCACAACTAATTTAGACACTCCGGTGTGGACAAAAGAGTTCCACTAGGATAACTTCTCATCCTAGTATTTGGGATTGTGATAAAAATAAAAGACTCCAAATGAATTGAAAATATTTCATGACATACTTAATGTGTGTGACATGTCATTCATGGCATGTAATAAATAGATAAAACAGATGACATGGCATGTAACTAATAAATGTACAGTAATATGGGACATGTCATGGCATATTATAACAATGTATAATAAACATATTAAATATGAATATGAATTATTACCACCACACATACTTAATAATATCGAAAGTAAGTTAGACGTTAACTTGACAGAATTTTAGTATAACATAAAGTGAGGGTAAAAAGAGCGTGAATTGAAATGAGATTTTTTCTAGGGTTAGAATACCTCCCTAAAACCTTATCAAAATAAAGCTTATTGACCTATAGGGGTGTAAAACAAAACGAAAAAATCTATTCAACTGAACTAGACTAGTGGGTTCGGCCTGGTTTGTAAGCGGTCTGGTGCAATACCGGTTCTTAAAAACTGAAACCAGTCCTAAACTGATGCGGTACTGATTTTCATATTTTGAAAACCGGTTTAAACCGAATTGGACCGGTATATATAATTATGATTTTTTATGTTATATATAATTTTTTTTATTATATTATATGTTAAATTTCTAATTAATATAACATGAAATTCTAATCTTATTATTTAAGTCTATTAATCTTATAATATAAAATTAATATAACATAAAATTGTAATTTTAAACATAAACATTAATACCAAGTTATTAAATTGTGAGTAACTCTACATACAACTGTGAATTGTGTAAATGCCACATAATTGCTTTAAAAAAAGTAGGGTCCACTATTAAAAAATTAATTTTTTTCATGTGGGTCCCATATTTTATTCATTTTTATCAAAGTGATTACGCGGCGGTTGCAATTCATGGTTGCAAATATCTTTTCTCTTAAATTATAATATATGTTCTCTTTGTAAAGCCATTTTTATAATATATATTATAATTTATATTCTTTTTGTAAATGTGTTTTTACACATTGGATCATATATACTCATATAAAAATTATAGAATTTATATAAACTATAGTTCAATTCAATACTATACTAGTATGTGTTAATTATTATAAAATAATGTACTTATACTATAATATAAATAGACTAATAGTTTAGTATATGTAAACATTATATTATTACTAACATAGATAATCCATAAAACCAAAAAAACCAGACTAGACCCGACCAAAAAAACCAAAAGTTTTGATTTCGGTAGTGAATTAGTCTGGTATTGGTTCTTAAATTTTCAAAACTGGACTAAATCGGAACGGTTACACCTTTACTAACTTAGGACTAAATTTGCAAAGTTACTCTCTCTACTTATGAGAAATTACAAATTTGCCCGTAAAATAATAATTTTGCAAACAAATTCCAAAACTTACCAAAATTTACATTTCTCATGTAAAATCTCATCCTAAATCTAAATATGAACTCAGAAAAATTTGAAACTAATCACAACTATGTAAAACACCTCTTGGCTGATTCATATCCTACTCTAAAAATCATGTTTTGTTGCAACTTGGCCATTTAAACACTCTAACATGCTTAAACCGAAAATACATCTCTCAAAAATCATATTCTCAATTCTAAAGTCATGTTACAATACTAAAACACACATTCCATAAAAGCTTAGATACATCATATCAAGGAGAATGCAAAAACTTCAAAATTAGGTCAAAATGAACTAACTCTTGATGTTCATGGTCTAATACTTTCAAATCAATTCTAAGGACTCCAAAAGCTCATAAATACTCTCCTAACATGTTCATCATTCAAACCTAAGTGATAGTATCCTTGACTAAACAACTAAAAATCACAAAATACAACTTAGAACAAATCGATTTGCATAAAACCCATGAAACCAAGTATAGCATGGTTTGGACTTGAAACAATGTGACTAGATGTAACACCCCAGTCCCGGATGGGTAGGAGAGTTACTTATTGTCACTTAAAATTGTATCTCACAGTATAGATAAAATCTCCAACATCTCAATTAAACATAGATCTCACTGTATTAACTCAACTACTCCAAATAATTAACTAGGAATGTAACACAACAAATTCTTAATATAAACGTCATACTCTCAGCATATAATTAACCCTCTCTCTCTAGGTATCAGTTTTGCTCTCATAGCACACACATACACACTCTCTCTCTCTCTCTCTCTCTCTCTCTCTCTCTCTCTCACAGTGTTGTGCCACCACGCTCATGACCACCGTCAACCTCAGCCTAGCTACCTATGCCGCTGCGTCTTTCTCCTCTCGGTAAGCTCTGCCGCCAAACACATATCTTCCCTTTCATGTTTTTCAGCCTTGGGTGCAACCCATTACCAGTGTTTAGAAAAGGGTATATTTTTTAAGTTCAATTACCATGCTGCCCATAGCGTGTAGGTCATGATAGAAAGCATTCTAGACTTGGACTAGGCTTTGTTGCGTGTAAGTTGGTATAAAATGTGAATTGCATTTTTAATTTGGATTTGGTTTTATTGTAATTAGGAAACTAGTACAGCATTTTAAGTTTGGCTAGGCTGAAAAGAGGTTTTAAGTGCAAATGCCTTAAATAGACGTGTTCGGAAAACTAAAGTTGAACATGTGAATATTAGATTTATGACTTTAATGTCAATATTATGGAGCTAATATCATTTTTGGAATTACTTGTGAAATTATTTGGAGAAATTATATGAAAATCAAAGTATTTTGGAGAGGGACAATTTTTTTAGTACATTAACGAAATATAGATTTTTATATTTCAGGTTTTAATTATGAAGTATGTGCTCCGTTGGAAAATTTACACAAGTTACATGACTTTTTTATAGGTGACGGTTTATTTGTCCTTGACACTATTGTGAGATAATTCAAAAAGGTTAAAAGTCCAGGTAAGCGGGGTTCCTATATTAGACTTTGCATGAAAAGAAAATAAACTGAAGCTGATTTTTATTAAAAATGCGCATGATATATTTTGAAAAGAAATGTTAAAGCAACCTCAGTTATGTGTTCTACATTACTCATGAAATCTGTATAAAAGAGAATATTTTCTGACATGACTGGTGTGGCGCCCCCAGTTCCCGCTTGGGATTTGGTGGAAAACTGAAGTGCCGGGATAGGCAACATAAGGTTCCATACCCCCCCGTACATGAAAAATAAGATACAATACATCTAATGATAACTAACAATATGCAGTATATCACAGGAATCCCAACTCTGTGGTGACTTCCTTAACTTCTACAATGGAGTTTTTGGCTTGCTCCAGATATCTCGACACAAAATTCATATTGTGCTTAAATCTTAACATCCTTTTAGGATCCAAGGATGAAACTCCAACATTGGACTTGTTGAGATTTGCCAAAAATTTCTTGAGTCACTGAGCTGAAACTTTAAGCAATTCTAGGGTGGATTGATGACAAGCCTCCACTATCTCACATATCTCGTTCATATCTAAGGGTCTTGCATACCTGGCACAGCTTCTACCATTCCGAGTAGAGTAATGATGGTGGAAAATAGAACAATGAGATTTCAAGAAATCTCAATAAGTAAACAAATAATATGTAACATATATCGTAAGCATATGGAATCAAACTTAACAATGAATGCATGAACATGAGACTTTACTTATGCATTTGACCTTTCAAAAAGACATCGTGTAAATCATGACTTTCATAATCTTTTTTTCATAAAACATTCTTTTTTCATTTCATGTTTGTTCATTTAACATACTTGTGATCTTGTTTCTTGATCATATAACATAGCTTTGAGCTCGACGCCTTTCTTAACTTATAAATGGATACCTCATGGTTTCCCTATGCACCGTGTGTTCCCCACTAGTTACCGCATCGACCATTGGACACTTTAACCAAGGTGACTACATCATACTTTTAAACTTTCATATTACGGCAGTTCACTTTGCCTTCACTGTGGTGCACTCACTAGCTTTAGGTGTGATCCCAATCCAGGATTCTTTTATTTTAGGAACCATTTGAGATTTGTTGACTTTACTTCATTGACCCAGGGGGTTACCATTCCATTTTAAATACTATTGAGTGGACATATGAGTTCCGTTAGGACATTTACCCGTCCTAGCCCTTGGGGTCATGACAAAAGCTTTTTAAAAGACTCTTTTTCTTTCTAAAGATTTTCACAATTCCAATGCATGTGACATGATAGTGAGACTTAGCATTTTCATGAGACACATACAATGCCGAATACTCCAGCATAACCATATGACATTGACACATGCAATTCCAATACATTTCACATTACGACTTGAAAATATTAGAACATGCAAACATATTTTTTTATAAAAACTCTTAAGTAAATGATATGAACCAGTAGGAATGGAATCCATTTGAACCCACAATCAATTTGAAAATACACCCAAGAAAGCCAAAATCAAGTCAATGAATGAAGAACCTAGACCCGATGAGAACTCGTTTCAAGAACCTATATTATATTAAAATCTAAACCCGTTGAAGAATCTATCTCAAGAACCCAAATTACAAGGAGGAACACCACAAAGGTTGTGATTTACCTTTGATAAGTTCAAAAGTTCAATCAAGAACAAGAGGAGTAAAACTCAACTCACAATGAATAAATTCATCAAATTTCATAAAAAGTTCTTAAAATGAGGCAACAAAGAGTATTTAAACCAAAACCTAATTAAAAATCCAAGCCAAAATAAAGCCCCATCTTCCAAAATACTCCTGAGTGAATAGTGCCTCAAGTACTTTACGACAATATAGTAACTCGGCTACAGTATTTTTGAAACCCTAGTTCGCTACAGTACTTCTTAAAATCCTAGTTCAACAAAATAATAAATTTCCTAACATGCCCTTGAATAGACCCCCCTTAAGTCCTTCCCATAATAAACTCAATTATTCTAAACTAATAAAATAAGTCCTTTAAATGAATTAAACAAGTTAAAAGCCTTCAGGCATCCAAAGCTTTTAAGTCATGTTGTTGCCCTCTTCCATAGCTTGTCAAATGATCAAAACTGAATTCTCATCCTTCAAGCCCATCTTGAATGTTGGGCTCTTGCTAAACTCGTCCCAAGTGGATTGCATCAATCCTTGCATAGCCTTCTTGATCTTCTTGGCTCTTGACTTTGTAATTAGCTTATCTGGAACGTGCAAAGGAACTTTAAGTCTAGGCTCACTTTGGTTCCCATCATTGCCCCTCTGCTCGAAAGAATTCGACCTCGAATCTCCACCTGGATCAAAGGGAAAAAGGTTAGTAACATTGAAAATAGCAGAAACTTGATACTTACCTGCAAGATCTACTTGATATGCATTATCATTAATTTGTCCAAGAATTTGGAATAGTCCATCCAAGATACTCTTGTCATCAACTGGTAAAGGCTTTAAATCTAAATGAGTAAATGGATTAAGTCTATAAACAATTTCAAAAGGTGAAAATTGAGTAGTAGCATGAACACTCCAATTATATATAAACTCAATGAATAGCAAACAATACTCCAACAAATATTCACGAAACATATCTAAAGTCTTCTTTACACCAAAATGTCCACTCCAATTATATGAAAACTCAATGAAACGCAAATAATACTCCCACAAACGTTCATGCAACAAGTCAATATATGGCAAATGATACTCCCACAAACGTTCATAAAACACACATAAAGCTTTCTTTATACCAAAATGACCACTCCAATTATATGCAAACTCAATGAATGGCAAGAAATACTCCCACAAACGTTCATGCAACACTTTAATGAATGAATGATACTTCCACAAATGTTCATGCAACAAGTCAATGTATAGCAAATGATATTCCCACAAACGTTCATGAAACACACCTAAAGTTTTTCTTACACCAAAATGACCACTCTAATTATATGCAAACTCAATGAATGGCAAGCAATACTCCCACAAATGTTCATGCAACACGTTAGTGAATGAAAAATCATACTTCCAGAAACATTCATGCAACACGTCAATGAATGGCAAATGATACTCCCACAAACGTTCATGCAACACATCAAAAGTCTTCCTTACATCAAAGTTACCCAACAAACCACCATGTCTATCACACACAAGCAACTTACGCATAGAACTAGTAGGCACACAAAGTCTATTCCCTCTAAACAAGTACCACTCTAGTTTATGGAACTTAACAAATGATGCTTTCTCACATGTTTCATACACACTAGCAAAGTCATCGTCATTAGCAAGCAATTTCTTATCATATTCCAATCTCAATAACTTTGCATTTAAAATCAAGATAAGGACATACCTTCTTGCTAATGCATTAAGCACAAAAGTTTCCTCACCATGTGTGTATTTGATTACATGAAGACAAGTCTCAATACAGTCTTCCCACTTAGCATGTATTCTAATTAACAACTTACCTTGACCTTTCAAGTGTGTCAAGGATTCATGTTCTTTAAAGAAAGGTCGGGTAGGAATTGTTGCACCTAGTACAAAATCAATATAGTGCTTTATCTCCCTAATAGGTGGCAATCCACTAAACACACCATTAGGAATCATGACCTCATATCCATGCAACAAAGAAACAACAACACTAGGCAAAGTGTCGTTAAATTCGTAAGTATAAAAGCTTGCCTTAGCATAAAAACTCACTTTTGTCTTTTTTTTTTTTCTCTTTGCAATCTCTCCTTTTTTTTTCCTCTTATGGCTCCACTCTTTTTTCTTGACTCTGAACCACCTCTCTATTTTCTTTTTCACTCTCTCTTTCTTTTGATGTTTCGGCCTCATTCTCTTTTTTCTTCTCACACTCTATGTCTTTTTCAGGCTCCTTTATTATTTCACTCTCCTCTTTTTTTGAACCATCGGCCTCACAATTGTTTTTCAACTCATTCTCTCATTTTTTTATTCTTGAGGTTTCAGTCTCTCCCTCATCTTTTCCCTTAGGTGGTTCGATCTTCCCATTTGTTACAGCTTGATCATTTTTGTCCCACTTTGGTTTCCAATGAGTACTAGAAACCCCAAAGTATACCTTGATGTACCATTTCTTTTCAGCTGCCTCTCCACCTTCATAGCCATGTGTACCATGTCCTCTACCTCCACATAATATTACAACTCAACTACATTGGCTATCTCCCTATTCAACCCACTAAAAAATCTAGCTATCGTGGCCTCTCGATCCTCTACTACATTAGCCCGAATCATAGCCACCTTCATCTCCTTATGGTAATCCTCTACACTCCTAGACCCCTGTGTAAGATCTTGTAGTTTTTGGTAGAGGTCTCAATAGCAGTGGCTAGGTAAAAATCTCCTCCTCATGATGGCTTTCAACTCTCTCCAAGTTTCTATAGGCCTCTCAAGATTCCTCCTCCTATTGGTTACTAATTAGTCCCACTAAATATTAGCATAATCAGTGAACTCAATTACAGCCAACTTCACCTTCTTCTCCTCAGAGTAATTATGATAATCAAACACCAACTCTATTCTTTTCTCCCGCTCTAAATAAACTTCAGGGTCAGCTCTACCTTGGAAGGATGATATTTTCATTTTGATGTTTCCAAGGTTCTTATCTACTCCATCTCGACCCCCTGGTTTTGCCTTAAGTCCTCTTCCACGCCTAACTCCTCTATGTCTACCCAATCCAACTTCAGATGTTAATTTTTCCTCATCCTCACTATACTCTCCATTCTCATACCTATTTTTAATACTGGGCTCACGTCGCCTCCTATCTCTCTTACCTTGTAGATTTCTAATGACTGCTTCTTGATGATCCATATTATCCCTCACTTCATCCAACACTAAGTTCAACCGCTTAAACTGTTGTTGCATGACTTGCAACACAAATGATGAGTTATCTGCCATACCCTTTGGTGATGAGTCACTCCCATGAGACATCGTAATGTGCTACACAAAAAGATTGTTAGTGGAAAACCTCACACACTCACTTAATTGTTTACACTCGAATAATGGCACTCCACTCGTGTTTCACTCTTAATTGGCTTTTTCTCGATAGTAGTCTTACACTCTCTTGCCTTTTACCTCAATAGTTTTCTCGCTCAAGTTCTTTAAGAACTAGTTGAACTAAAATTAAAACAATACAACCTTGTATTATCCCAACCAGTAATATAGATCTAAGAAACAAGGAAGGAATAAAATGACACGAGATTCAAGGAATTTATATAAGGGAATGAGTAATTATAAACCAAGATACCAACTAGAAAGATGTATTTAGCCACTTTGATGATAAAGCTAAATCAACAAATGTAATTCTTTCTCTTTGTTGTAACTATGTAGCAACGTTTGAATATGCTACCTTTTCTTTTCCTCTTTTTATTTTTTTAATTTTTTTAATTTTTTTTTTCTGTAAATTCAATCACAAAGAGCAATACTCAATTGTGAAAATCAAGCAATTGAATTCAAACACACAAGACTTGACAATGAAATAGAAGAGAATCAATGGAACAACACTCCAAGCAATGAACAAACTTAGAGATGTAAGAAACCCTAGAATTTTGAAACCCTAGGAGATGCAAATTTCAGTCAAACCAAAAAAACCCTAAGAATTTAGGCAGCTTACTTTTTATCTCAACTTTTTTTTTTTGCAACACTAGAACAATGAAGCCCTAGAATCAAAATTAAAGACACAATAATTTAAAGATAGAATCAGACCTGATTAGACACCTGGCTTTGAATAGCAAATAATATGAACCCGCAGGAATGGAATCCCTTTGAACCCACAATCAAATTGAAAACACACCGAAGAAAGTCAAAATCAAGTCAATGGATGAAGAACCTAGACCCGATAAGCACTCGTTTTAAGAACCTAGATTATATTAAAATCTAGACCTGTTGAAAAACCTGTCTCAATAACCCAGATTACAAGGAGGAACACCACAAAGGTTGTAATTTACCTTTCATATGTTCAAAAGTTCAATCAAGAATAAGAGGAGTAAAACTAAACTCACAATGAATAAATTCATCAAATTTCATAAAAACGTTCTTAAAATGAGGCAACAAAGAGTATTTAAACCAAAACCTAATTAAAAACCCTAACCAAAATAAAGCCCCATCTTCCAAAAATACCCCTGAGTGAATAGTGCTACGAGTATAATACGATGCTACAGTAACTCGGCTACAGTACTTTTGAAACCCTAGTTCACTACAGTACTTCTTAAAACCCTAGTTCAACAAAATAAGAAATTTCCTAACATGCCCTTGAATAGACCTCCCTTAAGTCATTCCCATAATAAACTCAATTATTCTAAACTAATAAAATGAGTCCTTTAAATGAATTAAACAAGTTGAAATCCTTCAAGTGCCCAAAGCCTTTAAGTCATGTTGTTGCCCTCTTTCATAGCTTATCAAATGAATCAAAACTGGATCCTTATCCTTCAAGCCCATCTTGAATGTTGGGCTCTTGCTAAACTCGTCCCAAGTGGATTGCATCAATCCTTGTATTGCCTTCTTGATTTTCTTGGCTCTTGACCTTGTAATTAGTTTATCTGGAACGTGCGAAGGAACTTTAAGTCTAGGCTCACTTTGGTTCCCATCACCGCTTGGCATCCATGCAAAGAACATTGGCTTGTGTAGGAAGTTTTTGTGTCTATAAAAGGGAGATGACTCGAAAACCTTAAGTCCTTTTGTCATTTTGGAATTTGCTCTTAAGGTGTTCGGCCATCACTCTTCTCTCCAACTTTCTACCATTTTCTCACCATCCTAACACTCTCCACAATATTCTTTTCTCACCTAAACATTCTTTTGAGGATAAGCAAAGCAAGAAGATATTTCCAAGAGGAGAATCATAGAAAGTATGAAGCCAACATCACACACACACACACACATCATTAAGGGGTGAGGTTTCGGTTCTAGCAAGTTCATCTAGAACACATTCTCACACGTACACACACTTGAGCTAGAAGAGTTAGCTCATATTTTGAGAGGTTTATCCATATGAACCTACATTTTTATGCACATGGTTAGATTATGATTTTTCTTCAAGGAAGATAGATGCAACAAGCATGTTGTTTTGAGGATAAAGGTCAAGGCTCTAGTGTCTCTACGAGCTAGGGTTTTTGTTGTAGTTAAGTTTCAGATCCAAGGAAGGAGGGTCCGAATGTTTGGAGTCTTTTTCTTGAAAAAAGATGTCAAGAGCACAACACTTAATCACACGGGTCAAATGATATGAATCTGCAGGAATGGATCCCTTGAACCCACAATCAATTTGAAAATTCTCCAAGAAAGCCAAAATCAAGTCAATGCATGGAGAACCTAGATTATATTAAAATCTAGACCCGTTGAAGAACCTGTCTCAAGAACCCAGATTACAAGGAGGAATACCACAAAGGTTGTGATTTATCTTTGATAAGTTCAAAAGTTCAATCAATAACAAGAGGAGTAAAACTCAACTCACAATAAATAAATTCATCAAATTTCATAAATTTGTCAAAATGAGGCAACAAAGAGTATTTAAATCAAAACCTAGTTAAAACCCTAGCCAAAATAATGCCCCATCTTCCAAAAATACCCCTAAGTGAATAATGTCGCAGCTACAGTACAACGCTACAGTAACTAGGGTACAGTACTTTTGAAACCCTAGTTTGCTACAGTACTTCTTGAAAACCTAGTTCAACAAAATAATAAATTTTCCAACATGCCCTTGCATAAGCCCCCTTAAGTCATTCCCATAATAAAATCAATTATTCTAAACTAATAAAAAAAGTCATTTAACTGAATTAAACAAGTTGAAAGCCTTCAAGTGCCCAAAGCCTTTAAGTCATGTTGTTGCCCATTCCATAGCTTATCAAATGAATCAAAACCGAATCTTCATCCTTTAAGCCCATCTTGAATGTTGGGCTCTTGCTAAACTCGTTCCAAGTGGATTGCATCAATTCTTGTGATTGGCCCATCTGGAACTTGCAAAATATCTTTAAGACTAGGCCCACCTTAGTTCTCATCATTCCCCCTCTCCTCAAAAGGATTCGACCTCGAATCTCCACCTGCATCAAAGGGAAAGAGGTTAGTAGCATTGAACATAGCATAAACATGATACATATATGGAAGATCCACTTTATATGCTTTTTCATTAACTTTCTCAAGAATTTGAAAATGTCCATCCATGCTACCCCTATTATCAACAAGCAAAAGCATCAAAGGTAAAGGAGTAAGTGGATTAAAACCATAAACAATTTCAAACGGAGAATATGAAGTAGTAGTATGCATGGTCCTAATATATGTAAACCCTATAAATGGCAAACAATCCTCCCAAGTTTTTAAATTCTCATTAACAACAGTGCGTAAAAGCTGAGTTAAAGTCTTATTAATTTCTTTAGTCTGACCATTAGCCTGTAGATGAAAAGTAGTGGAAAATAAGAGTCTT
The DNA here is from genome assembly GCF_001411555.2 of Juglans regia. Taxonomy (NCBI): domain Eukaryota; kingdom Viridiplantae; phylum Streptophyta; class Magnoliopsida; order Fagales; family Juglandaceae; genus Juglans; species Juglans regia. The sequence continues at coordinate 13,732,098 of NC_049905.1, forward strand.
GTACTATCCAATTTCCCCCACAACACCTTCCAAAAGTAGCTAAGGAATTTAACATTTCTATCAAAAACAAAACTCCTAAGTACACCATGGAGTCGCACAATATCCCTAAAAACAGGTTAGCTTTGTTTGTGGCATCATCTGTTTTATGGCATGGAATGAAATGTTCCATCTTACTAAATCTATCCCCTACCACAAAAATAGAATCTCTACCCATTTTTGTACTAGGCAGCCCCAAAACACAGTCTATAGATATGTCTACCCATGGCTCACTAGGAACGAGTAAGGGTGTATACAATCCATGTGGCAAAATCCTAAATTTGGCCTTTTTACATGTATTGCACGAGCCACAAATGCGATTGACATCTCTCTTCATCTTAAACCAAAAGAAATGTTCATGCAAAATGTTTAAAGTCTTCTTAACATCAAAATGACCACTCTAATTATATGCAAACTCAATGAAAGGCAAATGCTAGTCCCGCAAACATTCATGCAGCAAGTCAATGTATGACAAATGATACTCCCACAAACGTTCATGTGGCACGTCTAAAATTTTTTTTTACACCAAAATAATCACTCCAATTATATGCAAACTTAATGAAAGGCAAATGATACTCCCACAAACGTTCATGAAACACACCTAAAGTTTTCCGTACACCAAAATGACTACTCCAACTATATGCAAACCCAATGAATGGCAAGTAATACTGCCACAAATGTTCATGCAACACATTAATGAATGACAAATGTTACTTCTACAAACGTTCTTACAATTCGTCAATGAATGGCAAATGATACTCCTACAAACGTTCATGCAACACATTGAAAGTCTTCCTTATACCAAAGTTACCCAACAAACCACCATGTCTATCACACACAAGCAACTTACGCATAAAACTAGTAGGCACACAAAATCTATTCTCTCTAAACAAGTACCAATCTAGTTTATAGAACTTACCAAACGATGCTTTCTCACACGCTCCATACACACTAGCAAAGTCATCATCATTAGCATGCAATTCCTCATCATATTCAAATCTCAATAATTTTGCATATAAAATGAAGACAAGGACATACCTTCTTGGTAAAGCATCAACCACAAAATTTTCCTTACCTTGTGTGTATTTGATTACTCGAAGAAAAGTCTCAATACAATCCTCCTGCTTAGCACGCATTATAGTCAACAACTTACCTTGTCCCTTTAAGTGTGTCATTGACTCATGTTCTTCAAAGAAAGGTCGGTTAAGAATTGTCACACCTGGCACAAAATCAATGTAGTGCTCTATCTCCATAATAAGTGGCAATCCACTAAACATACCACTAGAAAACAAGACCTCATATCCCTGCAACAAAGAGATAACAATACTAGACAAAGATACGTCAAGTTCATTAGTATTAAGACTCGCCTTAGCATAAAAACTCACTTTTCTTTTTGTTTTTCTCTCACTTTCTTCACTCTCTCTTTTCTCTTCACTCTCTCTTTTCTTTTCACTCTCTTTTTCCCTTTCACTCTCTTTTTTCTTTTCACTCACTTTTTTTCTATCACTCTCTTTTTCTTCATCATTTTTTGTACTCTCGACCTCACAATTATTTTTCAATGCCTTCTCTCTTTTTCTTGAGGTCTTAGTCTCACCCTCTTCTTTTTTCTCTCTTTCTCCATTTCGGCCTCACTATTTCTTTTTTTCTCAATCTCACATTCACTCTTGCTTTTCAACTCAATCTCACTTTCACTCTCACCTTCACTCTTGCTTTTTAGCTCAATCTCACTTTCACTCTTGCTTTTTAGCTCAATCTCTTTTTTACTTTTTCTTTTTTTATCACTCTCACTCTCACTCTTTCTTTTTTGATCACTCTCATTTTCACTCGTTCTTTTTTGAGAAACCTCACTTTTCAGTTTCAATTGGTCCCCATGGACCTGTGTTGGAGTTAAAGGAGCAAGTTTGATTGTTTTTCCATCATTTTCAAAATTGTACATGCTCTTTAACCCATCATGGATCACATTCCTATCATACTACCACGACTTTCCTAACAAAATATAGCCAGCATGCATAGGCACTACATCACAAAGCACCATATCCTAGTATTTTCCAATTGAAAAAGAAACTAGCACTTGCTTATTTACCCTAGCCTCCCAACAATCACTCAACCACTGCAACATGTATGGTCTAGGGTGTTTCAAGGTAGGTAAATTCAATTTCTCAACTAAAGTAGTACTAGCCAAATTAATACAACTCCTCAAATCAATGATTATGTTACATACCTTATTGTTGATGTGGCATCTAGTATGAAAAATGTTCTCACTCTGCTACTCTGTATCATCTATCTTAATATGTGTATTGAGTGCACACCTAGTAACAAGAGAATCACCATACTCTTCTTTCTTGCACCCATTTTCAACACTAGACTCACGTCGCCTCCTATCTCTCATGTCTTGGAGATTTCTAATTACCACTTCTTGATGATCCATCCTATCCCTCACTTCACCCAATACCAAGTTCAACTACTCAAACTGTTATTGCATGGCTTGCAACAGAAAGGATGAGTTATCTGCCACACCCTTAGGTGATGAGTCACTTATATGAGATATCATAATATACTACACAAAAACAATGTTAGTGGAAAACCTCAAACATTCCCTTACGTGTTTACACTCGAATCATGGCACTCAATTCGTGTTTCACTCTTAATGGCTTTTTCCCGATAATAGTCTCACACTCTCTTGCCTCTTACCTCAATAGTTTTTCCGCTCAAGTTCTTTAAGAACTAGTTGAACTAAATCAAGATAATACAACCTTGTATTATTCCAACTAGAAATATAGATCCAGGAAACAAGGAATGAATAAAATAACATGAGACTCAAAGAATTTATACAAGGGAATGAGTAATTATAAAACAATATACCAACTAGAAAGATGTATTCAGCTCCTATGATGATAAAAGCTCAATCAACAAATACTTTCTTTCTCTTTGTTGTAACTAGATAGCAACCTTTGAATATGCTACATTTTCTTTTCTTCTTCTTCTTCTCTCTTTTTTTTTTTTCGAATTTTCTTTTCTTTTCTTTTCTTTTCTTTTCCTTTCTTTTCTTTTATTTTCTCTAATTCAATCACAAATAGCAATATTCAATTGTGAAAATGAAGCAATTAAATTCAAGCACACAAGAATTGACAATGAAGTAGAAGAGAATCAATGCAACGGCACTCCAAGTAATTGATAAACTTAGAGATGCAAGAAACCCTAGAATTTTGAAGTCCTAGGTGATGCAAATTTCAGCCAAACCCAAAACCTCAAGAAAGAAAATAATAAATTTCCTAACATGCCCTTGAATAGGCCATTCTTAAGTCCTTCTCAAAATAAACTCAATTATTCTAAACTAATAAAATAAGTCCTTTAAATGAATTAAACAAGTTGAAAGCCTTCAAGTGCCCAAAGCATTTAAGTCATGTTGTTGCCCATTCCATAGCTTATCAAATGAATCAAAACTGAATCTTCATCCTTTAAGCCTATCTTGAATGTTGGGCTCTTGCTAAACTCGTCCCAAGTAGATTGCATCAATTCTTGTAATTGGCCCATCCGGAACCTGCAAAATATCTTTAAAACTAAGACCACCTTGGTTCCCATCATTCCCCCTCTCCTCAAAAGGATTCGACCTCTATATCTCCACCTGGATCAAAGGGAAAAATGTTAGTAACATTGAAAATAGCATAAACATGATACTTATATGAAAGATTCACTTTATATGCATTTTCATTAACTTTCTCAAGAATTTGAAAATGTCCATCCATGCTACTCCTATTATCAACAAGCAAAAACATCAAAGGTAAAGGAATAAGTGGATTAAAACCATAAATAATTTCAAACGGAGAATATGAAATAATATTATGAATGGTCCTAATATATGCAAATCCTATAAATGGCAAACAATCCTCCCAAGTTTTTAAATTCTCATTAACAACAGTGCGTAAAAGCTGAGTTGAAGTCTTATTAACTTCTTCAGTCTGACCATCAGCCTTTAGATAAAAAGTAGTGGAAAATAAGAGCTTTGTTCTACCCAATTTCTCCCACAACACCTTCCAAAAGTAGCTAAGGAACTTAACATCTCTATCAGAAACAATTCTCCTAAATACACCTTGGAGTCGCACTATCTCCTTGAAAAACATGTCAACTTTGTTTGTGGCATCATCTGTTTTATAGCATGGAATGAAATGTTCCATTTTACTAAATCTATCCACTACCACAAAAATAGAATCTCTACCTCTTTTTGTACTAGGCAGCCCCAAAACACAGTCTATAGATATGTCTACCCATGGCTCACTATGATCAGGTAAGGGTGTATACAACCCATGTGGCAAAACCCTAAATTTGGCCTTTCTACATGCAATGCACCAGCCACAAATGCGATTGACATCTCTCTTCATCCTAAACCAAAAGAAATGTTCATGCAAAATGTTTAAAGTTTTCTTGACATCAAAATGACCACTCCAATTATATGCAAACTCAATGAAAGGCAAATGATAGTCCTGCAAACATTCATGCAACAAGTCAATATATGGCAAATGATACTCTCACAAACGTTCATGTGACACGTCTAAAATCTTCTTTACACCAAAATAATCACTCCAATTATATGCAAACTCAATGAATGGCAAGCAATACTCCCACAATCGTTCATGCAACACGTTAATCAATGAAAAATGATAGTTCCACAAACGTTCATGCAACAAGTCAATAAATGGCAAATGATACCCCCACAAATGTTCATGTATCACATCTAAAATCTTCTTTATACCAAAATGATTCATCAAACCAAATTCATGCACAAGCAAGTCACGAATAAGACTAGTAGGCTCACACAGTTTATTCTCTTTAAACAAATACCAATCTAGTCTATAGAACTAACCAAATGATGCATTCTCACGTACTCCATACACTTGCCAAGCCATCATCATTAACATACAATTTCTTATCATATTCAAGTCTCAATAACTTTGCGTCTAAAATGATGATAAGGACATACCTTTTTTTTTAAAGCATTAACCACAAACCTTTCTGTACCTTGTGTGTATTTGAAAACAAGAGAAAAAGTCTCAGTATAGTCCTCCCACTTAGCATGCATTCTACTCTCCAACTCGTCAAATGAGTTGCGCCGAGTCTTTGTTGTTGGGTATTATTTATTTTTGTGTTATTCATTAGGCCTGTTTAGAAGGTTTTTTCTTGGCTGTTTGGTTAATTGTTTTGTAATTGTTGGTTGGTCTTGAGAGATTTTTGGTAATTGTAACCACGGTTTTCCTCCGCCACAAGTGAGGGATCATTAACAAATTCGGGCAGGGGTCACTATTGGACATGTGATTTCCTTCTCTTAAATAAAAAAAAAAAAACTTACCTTGTCCCTTTAAGTGTGTCAAGGACTCATGTTCTTCAAAGAAAGGTCGGGTAGGAATTATCGCACTTGGCACAAAATCAATGTAGTGCTCTATTTCCCTAATATGTAGCAATCCACTAAACACACCGCTAGGAATCATGACCTCATATCCCTATAACAAAGAAACAACAACACTAGGCAAAGAGTCGTTAAATTCATTAGTATAAAAGCTTGCCTTAGCATAAAAACTCACTTTTGTCTTTTTGTTTCTCTCTGCAATCTCTCTTTCTTTTTCCTCTTGTGGCTCTACACTTTTTTCTTGACTCTCAACCACCTCTCTATTTTTGTTTTCACTCTCTCTTTCTTTTGATGTTTCGGCCTCATTCTCTTGTTTCCTCTCACTCTCTTTGTCCTTTTCATTCTCTTTTTTTCATTCACTCTCCTCTTTTTTTGAACTCTCGGCCTCACAATTGCTTTTCAACTCATTCCCTCCTTTTCTTGAAGTTTCAGCCTCACCCTCATCTTTTCCCTTAGGTGGTTCGGTCTTCCTCTTTCTTACAGCTTGATCATTTTTGTCCCACTTTGGTTTCCAAGAAGTACTAGAAACCAAAGTATACCTTGATGTACCCTTTCTTTTTAGCCGCCTCTCCACCTTCATAGTCATGTGCACCATGTCCTCTACCTCCACATAATGTTGCAACTCAACTATATTGGCTATCTCCCTATTCAACCCACTCAAAAATCTTGTCATCGTGGCCCCCCGATCCTCCACTACATTTGCCCGAATCATAGCCACCTCCATCTCCTTATAGTAATCCTCTATACTCCTAGACCCCTGTGTAAGATTTTATAGTTTTTGGTAGAGGTCTCTATAGTAGTGGCTAGGCACAAATCTCCACCTCATGATAGCTTTCAACTCTCTCCATATTTCTACAGACCTCTCAAGATTCCTCCTCTTATTCGTCACTAATTGATCCCACCAAATAATCGCATAATCAGTGAACTCAATTACAGCCAACTTCACATTCTTCTCCTTAGAGTAATTATGACAATCAAACATCAACTCTATTCTTTTCTCTCACTCTAAATAAACTTCAGGGTCAGTTCTACCTTGGAATGATGGTATTTTCATTTTGATGCTCCCAAGGTTCTTATCTACTCTATCTCGACCCCTTGCGTTTGCCTTAAGTCCTCTTCCACATCTAACTCCTCTATGTCTACCCAATCCAACTTCAGATGTTAGGACTTTCTCATCTTCACCATACTCTCCATTCTCATACCCATTCTCAATACTAGGCTCATGTCGCCTTCTATCTCTCTCACCTTGCAGATTTCTAATCACTGCTTCTTGATTATTCATACTATCCCTCACTTCACCCAACACGAAATTCAACCTCTCAAACTGTTGTTGCATGCCTTGCAACACAAAGTATGAGTTATCTACCATCCCCTTTAAGTGATGAGTCACTCCTATGAGACATCTTAATGTGCTGCACAAAAAGAACGTTAGTGGAAATCCTCACACACTCCCTTACTTGTTTACACTCGAATAATGGCACTCCACTCGTGTTTCACTCTTAATTGGCTTTTTCTCGATAATAGTCTCATACTCTCTTCTTGCCTTTTACCTCAATAGTTTTTCCGCTCAAGTTCTTTAAGAACTAGTTGAACTAAATCAACACAGTACAATCCTGTATTATTTCAACCAGTAATATAGATCAAAGAAACAAGAACAAGAAACAAGGAAGGAATAAAATGACACGAGACTCAAGGAATTTATACGAGCAAAAGAGTAATTATAAAACAAGATACAAACTAGAAAGAAGTATTCAACCCCTTTGATGATAAAGCTCAATCAACAAATGTATTTCTCTCTCTTTGTTGTAACTATGTAGCAACCTTTGAATATGCTACCTTTACTTTTTTTTTTCTTCTTCTTCTTCTTCTTTTTGAATTTTTTTTTTCTTTTCCTTTATTTTCTTTTCTCTTCTTTTTATTCTCTAATTCAATCACAAACAGCAATACTCAATTATGAAAATCAAGCAAGCAATTGAATTCAAGTACACAAGAATTGACAACGATGAGAACTCGTTTCAAGAGCCTAGATTATATTAAAATCTACACCCGTTGAAAAACCCTTCTCAAGAACCTAGATTACAAAGGAGGAACACCACAAAGGTTGTGATTTACCTTTGATAAGTTCAAAAGTTCAATTAAGAACAAGAGGAGTAAAACTCAACTCACAATGAATAAATTCATCAAATTTCATTAACTTTAACATGAGGCAACAAAGAGTATTTAAACTAAAATCTAATTAAAACCCTAGCCAAAATAATGCCCCATCTTCCAAAAATACCCCTGAGTGAACAGTGTCACGGCTACAGCACTCGCTATAGTAACTCGATTACAATAACCTCTTAAAACCCTAGTTCCTAAAAAGTAACTTTCCAAATAACTCCTTTGCCAAAATACAAGGCCTTCTAAAAAATCCTAGTTCATAAGAAAATAATAAATTTCCTAACATGCCCTTGAATAGGCCCTTCTTAAGTCATTCTCAAAATAAACTCAATTATTCTAAATTAATAAAATAAGTCATTTAAATGAATTAAACAAGTTGAAAGCTTTCAAGTGCCAAAAGCCATTAAGTCATGTTGTTGACCATTCCATAGCTTATCAAATGAATCAAAACTGAATCTTCATCCTTTAAGCCCATCTTGAATATGGGCTCTTGCTAAACTCGTCCCAAGTGGATTGCATCAATTCTTGTACTTGGCCCATCTGGAACTTGCAAAACATCTTTAAGACTAGGCCCACCTTGGATCCCATCAATTTCGGGAGCCTACTTTTTGTTTCTATTTTGTTTTTCAACCCTAGAACAATAAAGCCCTAGAATCAAAATTAAAGATATAATAATTAAACGATAGAATCAGACCTGATTAGAAACCTGGCTCTGATACCAAATGATATGAACCCACGGGAATTGATCCCTTGAACCCACAATCAATTTGAAAACTCTCCAATAAAACCAAAATCAAGTCAATGGGTGGAGAACCTAGACCCGATGAGAACTCGTTTCAAGAACCTAGATTATATTAAAATCTAGACCCGTTGAAGAACCTGTCTCAAGAACCCAGATTATTAGGAGGAATGTCACAAAGGTTGTGATTTACCTTTGGTAAGTTCAAAACTTCAATCAATAACAAGAGTAGTAAAACTCAACTCACAATAAATAAATTCATTAAATTTCATAAACTTGTCAAAATGAGGCTACAGAGAGTATTTAAATTAAAACCTAATTAAAATCCTAGCCAAAATAATGCACCATCTTCCAAAAATACCCTTGAGTTAATAGTGTCGCAGCTACAGTACGACGCTACAGTAACTAGGCTATAGTACTTTTGAAACCCTAGTTTGCTACAGTACTTCTTGAAAACCTAGTTCAACAAAATAATAAATTTTCCAACATGCCCTTGCATAAGCCCCCTTAAGTCATTCCCATAATAAAATCAATTATTCTAAACTAATAAAAAAAGTCATTTAACTGAATTAAACAAGTTGAAAGCCTTCAAGTGCCCAAAGCCTTTAAGTCATGTTGTTGCCCATTCCATAGCTTATCAAATGAATCAAAACCGAATCTTCATCCTTTAAGCCCATCTTGAATGTTGGGCTCTTGCTAAACTCGTTCCAAGTGGATTGCATCAATTCTTGTGATTGGCCCATCTGGAACTTGCAAAATATCTTTAAGACTAGGCCCACCTTAGTTCTCATCATTCCCCCTCTCCTCAAAAGGATTCGACCTCGAATCTCCACCTGCATCAAAGGGAAAGAGGTTAGTAGCATTGAACATAGCATAAACATGATACATATATGGAAGATCCACTTTATATGCTTTTTCATTAACTTTCTCAAGAATTTGAAAATGTCCATCCATGCTACCCCTATTATCAACAAGCAAAAGCATCAAAGGTAAAGGAGTAAGTGGATTAAAACCATAAACAATTTCAAACGGAGAATATGAAGTAGTAGTATGCATGGTCCTAATATATGTAAACCCTATAAATGGCAAACAATCCTCCCAAGTTTTTAAATTCTCATTAACAACAGTGCGTAAAAGCTGAGTTAAAGTCTTATTAATTTCTTTAGTCTGACCATTAGCCTGTAGATGAAAAGTAGTGGAAAATAAGAGTCTTGTACTATCCAATTTCCCCCACAACACCTTCCAAAAGTAGCTAAGGAATTTAACATTTCTATCAAAAACAAAACTCCTAAGTACACCATGGAGTCGCACAATATCCCTAAAAACAGGTTAGCTTTGTTTGTGGCATCATCTGTTTTATGGCATGGAATGAAATGTTCCATCTTACTAAATCTATCCCCTACCACAAAAATAGAATCTCTACCCATTTTTGTACTAGGCAGCCCCAAAACACAGTCTATAGATATGTCTACCCATGGCTCACTAGGAACGAGTAAGGGTGTATACAATCCATGTGGCAAAATCCTAAATTTGGCCTTTTTACATGTATTGCACGAGCCACAAATGCGATTGACATCTCTCTTCATCTTAAACCAAAAGAAATGTTCATGCAAAATGTTTAAAGTCTTCTTAACATCAAAATGACCACTCTAATTATATGCAAACTCAATGAAAGGCAAATGCTAGTCCCGCAAACATTCATGCAGCAAGTCAATGTATGACAAATGATACTCCCACAAACGTTCATGTGGCACGTCTAAAATTTTTTTTTACACCAAAATAATCACTCCAATTATATGCAAACTTAATGAAAGGCAAATGATACTCCCACAAACGTTCATGAAACACACCTAAAGTTTTCCGTACACCAAAATGACTACTCCAACTATATGCAAACCCAATGAATGGCAAGTAATACTGCCACAAATGTTCATGCAACACATTAATGAATGACAAATGTTACTTCTACAAACGTTCTTACAATTCGTCAATGAATGGCAAATGATACTCCTACAAACGTTCATGCAACACATTGAAAGTCTTCCTTATACCAAAGTTACCCAACAAACCACCATGTCTATCACACACAAGCAACTTACGCATAAAACTAGTAGGCACACAAAATCTATTCTCTCTAAACAAGTACCAATCTAGTTTATAGAACTTACCAAACGATGCTTTCTCACACGCTCCATACACACTAGCAAAGTCATCATCATTAGCATGCAATTCCTCATCATATTCAAATCTCAATAATTTTGCATATAAAATGAAGACAAGGACATACCTTCTTGGTAAAGCATCAACCACAAAATTTTCCTTACCTTGTGTGTATTTGATTACTCGAAGAAAAGTCTCAATACAATCCTCCTGCTTAGCACGCATTATAGTCAACAACTTACCTTGTCCCTTTAAGTGTGTCATTGACTCATGTTCTTCAAAGAAAGGTCGGTTAAGAATTGTCACACCTGGCACAAAATCAATGTAGTGCTCTATCTCCATAATAAGTGGCAATCCACTAAACATACCACTAGAAAACAAGACCTCATATCCCTGCAACAAAGAGATAACAATACTAGACAAAGATACGTCAAGTTCATTAGTATTAAGACTCGCCTTAGCATAAAAACTCACTTTTCTTTTTGTTTTTCTCTCACTTTCTTCACTCTCTCTTTTCTCTTCACTCTCTCTTTTCTTTTCACTCTCTTTTTCCCTTTCACTCTCTTTTTTCTTTTCACTCACTTTTTTTCTATCACTCTCTTTTTCTTCATCATTTTTTGTACTCTCGACCTCACAATTATTTTTCAATGCCTTCTCTCTTTTTCTTGAGGTCTTAGTCTCACCCTCTTCTTTTTTCTCTCTTTCTCCATTTCGGCCTCACTATTTCTTTTTTTCTCAATCTCACATTCACTCTTGCTTTTCAACTCAATCTCACTTTCACTCTCACCTTCACTCTTGCTTTTTAGCTCAATCTCACTTTCACTCTTGCTTTTTAGCTCAATCTCTTTTTTACTTTTTCTTTTTTTATCACTCTCACTCTCACTCTTTCTTTTTTGATCACTCTCATTTTCACTCGTTCTTTTTTGAGAAACCTCACTTTTCAGTTTCAATTGGTCCCCATGGACCTGTGTTGGAGTTAAAGGAGCAAGTTTGATTGTTTTTCCATCATTTTCAAAATTGTACATGCTCTTTAACCCATCATGGATCACATTCCTATCATACTACCACGACTTTCCTAACAAAATATAGCCAGCATGCATAGGCACTACATCACAAAGCACCATATCCTAGTATTTTCCAATTGAAAAAGAAACTAGCACTTGCTTATTTACCCTAGCCTCCCAACAATCACTCAACCACTGCAACATGTATGGTCTAGGGTGTTTCAAGGTAAGTAAATTCAATTTCTCAACTAAAGTAGTACTAGCCAAATTAATACAACTCCTCAAATCAATGATTATGTTACATACCTTATTGTTGATGTGGCATCTAGTATGAAAAATGTTCTCACTCTGCTACTCTGTATCATCTATCTTAACATGTGTATTGAGTGCACACCTAGTAACAAGAGAATCACCATACTCTTCTTTCTTGCACCCATTTTCAACACTAGACTCACGTCGCCTCCTATCTCTCATGTCTTGGAGATTTCTAATTACCACTTCTTGATGATCCATCCTATCCCTCACTTCACCCAATACCAAGTTCAACTACTCAAACTGTTATTGCATGGCTTGCAACAGAAAGGATGAGTTATCTGCCACACCCTTAGGTGATGAGTCACTTATATGAGATATCATAATATACTACACAAAAACAATGTTAGTGGAAAACCTCAAACATTCCCTTACGTGTTTACACTCGAATCATGGCACTCAATTCGTGTTTCACTCTTAATGGCTTTTTCCCGATAATAGTCTCACACTCTCTTGCCTCTTACCTCAATAGTTTTTCCGCTCAAGTTCTTTAAGAACTAGTTGAACTAAATCAAGATAATACAACCTTGTATTATTCCAACTAGAAATATAGATCCAGGAAACAAGGAATGAATAAAATAACATGAGACTCAAAGAATTTATACAAGGGAATGAGTAATTATAAAACAATATACCAACTAGAAAGATGTATTCAGCTCCTATGATGATAAAAGCTCAATCAACAAATACTTTCTTTCTCTTTGTTGTAACTAGATAGCAACCTTTGAATATGCTACATTTTCTTTTCTTCTTCTTCTTCTCTCTTTTTTTTTTTTCGAATTTTCTTTTCTTTTCTTTTCTTTTCTTTTCCTTTCTTTTCTTTTATTTTCTCTAATTCAATCACAAATAGCAATATTCAATTGTGAAAATGAAGCAATTAAATTCAAGCACACAAGAATTGACAATGAAGTAGAAGAGAATCAATGCAACGGCACTCCAAGTAATTGATAAACTTAGAGATGCAAGAAACCCTAGAATTTTGAAGTCCTAGGTGATGCAAATTTCAGCCAAACCCAAAACCTCAAGAAAGAAAATAATAAATTTCCTAACATGCCCTTGAATAGGCCATTCTTAAGTCCTTCTCAAAATAAACTCAATTATTCTAAACTAATAAAATAAGTCCTTTAAATGAATTAAACAAGTTGAAAGCCTTCAAGTGCCCAAAGCATTTAAGTCATGTTGTTGCCCATTCCATAGCTTATCAAATGAATCAAAACTGAATCTTCATCCTTTAAGCCTATCTTGAATGTTGGGCTCTTGCTAAACTCGTCCCAAGTAGATTGCATCAATTCTTGTAATTGGCCCATCCGGAACCTGCAAAATATCTTTAAAACTAAGACCACCTTGGTTCCCATCATTCCCCCTCTCCTCAAAAGGATTCGACCTCTATATCTCCACCTGGATCAAAGGGAAAAATGTTAGTAACATTGAAAATAGCATAAACATGATACTTATATGAAAGATTCACTTTATATGCATTTTCATTAACTTTCTCAAGAATTTGAAAATGTCCATCCATGCTACTCCTATTATCAACAAGCAAAAACATCAAAGGTAAAGGAATAAGTGGATTAAAACCATAAATAATTTCAAACGGAGAATATGAAATAATATTATGAATGGTCCTAATATATGCAAATCCTATAAATGGCAAACAATCCTCCCAAGTTTTTAAATTCTCATTAACAACAGTGCGTAAAAGCTGAGTTGAAGTCTTATTAACTTCTTCAGTCTGACCATCAGCCTTTAGATAAAAAGTAGTGGAAAATAAGAGCTTTGTTCTACCCAATTTCTCCCACAACACCTTCCAAAAGTAGCTAAGGAACTTAACATCTCTATCAGAAACAATTCTCCTAAATACACCTTGGAGTCGCACTATCTCCTTGAAAAACATGTCAACTTTGTTTGTGGCATCATCTGTTTTATAGCATGGAATGAAATGTTCCATTTTACTAAATCTATCCACTACCACAAAAATAGAATCTCTACCTCTTTTTGTACTAGGCAGCCCCAAAACACAGTCTATAGATATGTCTACCCATGGCTCACTATGATCAGGTAAGGGTGTATACAACCCATGTGGCAAAACCCTAAATTTGGCCTTTCTACATGCAATGCACCAGCCACAAATGCGATTGACATCTCTCTTCATCCTAAACCAAAAGAAATGTTCATGCAAAATGTTTAAAGTTTTCTTGACATCAAAATGACCACTCCAATTATATGCAAACTCAATGAAAGGCAAATGATAGTCCTGCAAACATTCATGCAACAAGTCAATATATGGCAAATGATACTCTCACAAACGTTCATGTGACACGTCTAAAATCTTCTTTACACCAAAATAATCACTCCAATTATATGCAAACTCAATGAATGGCAAGCAATACTCCCACAATCGTTCATGCAACACGTTAATCAATGAAAAATGATAGTTCCACAAACGTTCATGCAACAAGTCAATAAATGGCAAATGATACCCCCACAAATGTTCATGTATCACATCTAAAATCTTCTTTATACCAAAATGATTCATCAAACCAAATTCATGCACAAGCAAGTCACGAATAAGACTAGTAGGCTCACACAGTTTATTCTCTTTAAACAAATACCAATCTAGTCTATAGAACTAACCAAATGATGCATTCTCACGTACTCCATACACTTGCCAAGCCATCATCATTAACATACAATTTCTTATCATATTCAAGTCTCAATAACTTTGCGTCTAAAATGATGTTAAGGACATACCTTTTTTTTAAAGCATTAACCACAAACCTTTCTGTACCTTGTGTGTATTTGAAAACAAGAGAAAAAGTCTCAGTATAGTCCTCCCACTTAGCATGCATTCTACTCTCCAACTCGTCAAATGAGTTGCGCCGAGTCTTTGTTGTTGGGTATTATTTATTTTTGTGTTATTCATTAGGCCTGTTTAGAAGGTTTTTTCTTGGCTGTTTGGTTAATTGTTTTGTAATTGTTGGTTGGTCTTGAGAGATTTTTGGTAATTGTAACCACGGTTTTCCTCCGCCACAAGTGAGGGATCATTAACAAATTCGGGCAGGGGTCACTATTGGACATGTGATTTCCTTCTCTTAAATAAAAAAAAAAAAAACTTACCTTGTCCCTTTAAGTGTGTCAAGGACTCATGTTCTTCAAAGAAAGGTCGGGTAGGAATTATCGCACTTGGCACAAAATCAATGTAGTGCTCTATTTCCCTAATATGTAGCAATCCACTAAACACACCGCTAGGAATCATGACCTCATATCCCTATAACAAAGAAACAACAACACTAGGCAAAGAGTCGTTAAATTCATTAGTATAAAAGCTTGCCTTAGCATAAAAACTCACTTTTGTCTTTTTGTTTCTCTCTGCAATCTCTCTTTCTTTTTCCTCTTGTGGCTCTACACTTTTTTCTTGACTCTCAACCACCTCTCTATTTTTGTTTTCACTCTCTCTTTCTTTTGATGTTTCGGCCTCATTCTCTTGTTTCCTCTCACTCTCTTTGTCCTTTTCATTCTCTTTTTTTCATTCACTCTCCTCTTTTTTTGAACTCTCGGCCTCACAATTGCTTTTCAACTCATTCCCTCCTTTTCTTGAAGTTTCAGCCTCACCCTCATCTTTTCCCTTAGGTGGTTCGGTCTTCCTCTTTCTTACAGCTTGATCATTTTTGTCCCACTTTGGTTTCCAAGAAGTACTAGAAACCAAAGTATACCTTGATGTACCCTTTCTTTTTAGCCGCCTCTCCACCTTCATAGTCATGTGCACCATGTCCTCTACCTCCACATAATGTTGCAACTCAACTATATTGGCTATCTCCCTATTCAACCCACTCAAAAATCTTGTCATCGTGGCCCCCCGATCCTCCACTACATTTGCCCGAATCATAGCCACCTCCATCTCCTTATAGTAATCCTCTATACTCCTAGACCCCTGTGTAAGATTTTATAGTTTTTGGTAGAGGTCTCTATAGTAGTGGCTAGGCACAAATCTCCACCTCATGATAGCTTTCAACTCTCTCCATATTTCTACAGACCTCTCAAGATTCCTCCTCTTATTCGTCACTAATTGATCCCACCAAATAATCGCATAATCAGTGAACTCAATTACAGCCAACTTCACATTCTTCTCCTTAGAGTAATTATGACAATCAAACATCAACTCTATTCTTTTCTCTCACTCTAAATAAACTTCAGGGTCAGTTCTACCTTGGAATGATGGTATTTTCATTTTGATGCTCCCAAGGTTCTTATCTACTCTATCTCGACCCCTTGCGTTTGCCTTAAGTCCTCTTCCACATCTAACTCCTCTATGTCTACCCAATCCAACTTCAGATGTTAGGACTTTCTCATCTTCACCATACTCTCCATTCTCATACCCATTCTCAATACTAGGCTCATGTCGCCTTCTATCTCTCTCACCTTGCAGATTTCTAATCACTGCTTCTTGATTATTCATACTATCCCTCACTTCACCCAACACGAAATTCAACCTCTCAAACTGTTGTTGCATGCCTTGCAACACAAAGTATGAGTTATCTACCATCCCCTTTAAGTGATGAGTCACTCCTATGAGACATCTTAATGTGCTGCACAAAAAGAACGTTAGTGGAAATCCTCACACACTCCCTTACTTGTTTACACTCGAATAATGGCACTCCACTCGTGTTTCACTCTTAATTGGCTTTTTCTCGATAATAGTCTCATACTCTCTTCTTGCCTTTTACCTCAATAGTTTTTCCGCTCAAGTTCTTTAAGAACTAGTTGAACTAAATCAACACAGTACAATCCTGTATTATTTCAACCAGTAATATAGATCAAAGAAACAAGAACAAGAAACAAGGAAGGAATAAAATGACACGAGACTCAAGGAATTTATACGAGCAAAAGAGTAATTATAAAACAAGATACAAACTAGAAAGAAGTATTCAACCCCTTTGATGATAAAGCTCAATCAACAAATGTATTTCTCTCTCTTTGTTGTAACTATGTAGCAACCTTTGAATATGCTACCTTTACTTTTTTTTTTCTTCTTCTTCTTCTTCTTTTTGAATTTTTTTTTTCTTTTCCTTTATTTTCTTTTCTCTTCTTTTTATTCTCTAATTCAATCACAAACAGCAATACTCAATTATGAAAATCAAGCAAGCAATTGAATTCAAGTACACAAGAATTGACAACGATGAGAACTCGTTTCAAGAGCCTAGATTATATTAAAATCTACACCCGTTGAAAAACCCTTCTCAAGAACCTAGATTACAAAGGAGGAACACCACAAAGGTTGTGATTTACCTTTGATAAGTTCAAAAGTTCAATTAAGAACAAGAGGAGTAAAACTCAACTCACAATGAATAAATTCATCAAATTTCATTAACTTTAACATGAGGCAACAAAGAGTATTTAAACTAAAATCTAATTAAAACCCTAGCCAAAATAATGCCCCATCTTCCAAAAATACCCCTGAGTGAACAGTGTCACGGCTACAGCACTCGCTATAGTAACTCGATTACAATAACCTCTTAAAACCCTAGTTCCTAAAAAGTAACTTTCCAAATAACTCCTTTGCCAAAATACAAGGCCTTCTAAAAAATCCTAGTTCATAAGAAAATAATAAATTTCCTAACATGCCCTTGA
Organism: Juglans regia; assembly: GCF_001411555.2. Taxonomy (NCBI): domain Eukaryota; kingdom Viridiplantae; phylum Streptophyta; class Magnoliopsida; order Fagales; family Juglandaceae; genus Juglans; species Juglans regia. Next base: position 13,749,538 of record NC_049905.1, read on the forward strand.
ATAGGCCCTTCTTAAGTCATTCTCAAAATAAACTCAATTATTCTAAATTAATAAAATAAGTCATTTAAATGAATTAAACAAGTTGAAAGCTTTCAAGTGCCAAAAGCCATTAAGTCATGTTGTTGACCATTCCATAGCTTATCAAATGAATCAAAACTGAATCTTCATCCTTTAAGCCCATCTTGAATATGGGCTCTTGCTAAACTCGTCCCAAGTGGATTGCATCAATTCTTGTACTTGGCCCATCTGGAACTTGCAAAACATCTTTAAGACTAGGCCCACCTTGGATCCCATCAATTTCGGGAGCCTACTTTTTGTTTCTATTTTGTTTTTCAACCCTAGAACAATAAAGCCCTAGAATCAAAATTAAAGATATAATAATTAAACGATAGAATCAGACCTGATTAGAAACCTGGCTCTGATACCAAATGATATGAACCCACGGGAATTGATCCCTTGAACCCACAATCAATTTGAAAACTCTCCAATAAAACCAAAATCAAGTCAATGGGTGGAGAACCTAGACCCGATGAGAACTCGTTTCAAGAACCTAGATTATATTAAAATCTAGACCCGTTGAAGAACCTGTCTCAAGAACCCAGATTATTAGGAGGAATGTCACAAAGGTTGTGATTTACCTTTGGTAAGTTCAAAACTTCAATCAATAACAAGAGTAGTAAAACTCAACTCACAATAAATAAATTCATTAAATTTCATAAACTTGTCAAAATGAGGCTACAGAGAGTATTTAAATTAAAACCTAATTAAAATCCTAGCCAAAATAATGCACCATCTTCCAAAAATACCCTTGAGTTAATAGTGTCGCAGCTACAGTACGACGCTACAGTAACTAGGCTATAGTACTTTTGAAACCCTAGTTCGCTACAGTACTTCTTGAAACTCTAGTTCAACAAAATAATAAATTTCCCAACATGTCTTTGCGTAGGCCCTCTTAAGTCCTTCCCATAATAAACTCAATTATTCTAAACTAATAAAATAAGTCCTTTAAATGAATTAAACAAGTTGAAAGCCATCAAGTGCCAAAAGCCTTTAAGTCATGTTGTTGCCCATTCCATAGCTTATCAAATGAATCAAAACTGAATCTTCATTCTTGAAGCCCATCTTGAATGTTGGGCTCTTGCTAAACTCGTCCCAAGTGGATTGCATCAATTCTTATAATTGGCCCATCTGGAACTTGCAAAATATCTTTAAGACTAGACCCACCTTGGTTTCCATCACACAAGGGTGAGGGTTTTTCTTGAATGATGAACCTAACAAGTACTATATGTATTTTCAGCTTGCTATATATTACAGATTTTTGTAAGTAAACTTCTAACTTGTATATGGATATTTTGTAACACCTGGACCCAGTCAAACTCATTTTATTTATTTATATATTTTTTACACGTTAACTTTCCTGCATGTTTGTTTTTTTTTTCCATTTTTTTTCACCCCTAGAGTTTTCCTTACGTCCACGGCAGGCGCGTTCTAGCACGTCTCTTGTTTTTTTTTTCTCCAGTGTTTTGGCCATCCATGTCTCCTCCTCTAGGGTTTTCCTTTCATGTTCAATCACCTATATATATATATATATGAAGAAAGCTCACGCCGCTGCCCTCCCACGCAAAACCGTAGCCCAGCAATTCCTCCTCTTTGCAAACAGCGCACCACCCTCTAGCTCGGTCTCGACCGACGCCGTCCCAGCATCACCACAGCCGGTCCTCACCCATTCGAAAAACACCACGCCAACCTAACAGGAAGCCTATGCCTTCCTACTCTACGTAACGTGCACCGCGTTGCATGCCGCGTGAAGCCATCGCAGCTGCCTTCTAGACGAACCTGGTCTACACCTCCATAAGCCGTCATGAACGCACACGGAACCACCGCTAACCATCAACGAAAAATAAGAGAGCCCATGTTTCTCCTCTCAAAAATAGAGTGTAACGCCCTATCCCCGAGGGTCCGGAGAGTTAACTCATGTCACTTAAAAATCATTTTCCTTCCACATAGTACATACTCTAATTTTTCTCTATCGCACAAAATACTCATATATTTACATCAATTACTCCAGAATAACTATTCTAAGACAAGACAAAGTCTTAATATAAACATCAATCTCCCAACAAATCACATCATCAGAGCACAACAAGCTTACTGAATGAAAATCCTCAATACCCATATAAACCTTCTATGCTTAAACCATCATTCTTAACTCTTCTCACCCATGCTCCATATCGTTGATCCTCAACTGAAACATTCAAATCATCTCAAAAATATTGTGGAGATAAGGGTTGAGTTATCAACAACTCAGTAGGCAGAGAACATATACTAGTATGTAAACATGAGTTTTTTCAGAAAGTTCAGTATGCAAAAACAAAAACATTTTTTTTTTTTATGCAGATCTCAGAAAAACTTGTTATCAGAAAATCAGAGCGACTTTTCAATATTTCATACTCAAAATCAATAATTCATATTTAAGGATCCATTTCATATTCAAAAACGCTTTGGCATAACATAACTGAACATCTTCATCTTATCATATCATATCATATACCATGTTTAACCCCCGTGGTAGGGTTGTGCTATCCCCGGTGGCCAAACCAGACAGTATCATGTGGTGAACTTCCTCTTTTTCAATCTCGGAACCCGAGTGTGCACACAAGAAAGAACACGTAAAAAGACCACTTTGTTTCCAAAGTGGGTGCACTCATATCATATCATATCATGGTGGTACCAACCATATCACGTGAACTAGTATCATCATCTCAGAACCATATTTAGAAAAGATAAGTATGCCAAAGTTTTATCATGTCCATATCATATCAAAACACGTGCGAAACATATTCATATCATTTCCATTTGATAAAAAACAGATCCAAATCATTTCATATCACATGCATAAAAATCTCAATGATATCATATTCGCTCTTTTGCATATTTCAGAAACATGTCAAATATTGCTCATGTCTGCACATTTCATATTAAAAATATTTCTTTTCTCTTTCATACGTATTTCATGAGGGAATGCGAAACATATACTGAGGTTGTTTTTCAGTTTTTCTTTTTAAAACAACATGCACATTTTTAAAACCAACCTCAGTTCATTTCTTTTTTTTTTATTTTATATTTTTTTTTATTTTATTTTATTTTATGCAAATCTAGCATAGGAACCCCACTTACCTGGACAACTTAGCTTTTCAGAATTTTTCTCAAAATGTCGAGTCGACTATAAATCGTCACATATAAAAATAATCACATAATTTCCGTAAGTTTTCAATCAATCAAGAATTTTGATATTTAAGCCTAACCTTCTAAAATAACCTATTTTAATTCCTCTAAACTTAAAACCCTCATAATTCCAAAATATATCATCACTTCCTAAAATCACCAATATCCACCATAACAACGTCAAACTCAAAGCACTGATATTTAACCCCAAAACAGCCAACAAATCTCATAGCATAAACCAATAACACAAAAACTCCATCATCCAATCTAACCGACCCCCTTACTCCTCGGACTCAGTTCGGCACAACCAACCAATTAACAATAAATATGAGTTAGCGTAGAAATATATTTAAATCTCAAAAGTTCTTTGGAAAAATACTTACAATGCTATAATATAATTTTTGAAAGATCACGGAGGTGCTAGAAGCGGCAATGCAACAACAAAACAGTGCCAAATGCACTGTGGCCGTGGGTCTCAAAAACCCACTTTTGAACGGGTGCAAACGAAGACCCAAGATTAATAGGGTAGGGCTTAGGGATGTTGGTGAAGCTAGTGGTAGTGGTGGTTGGCAGTGGGTGGCGGCGCAAATGGTGGTTGAAGTAAAAAAAATATCCAAAATGGAAATGGAGTTGAATGTGCTTCACCGGTGACGGATCGGAGTTGGGGTTGGGTCCATTGGGTTTCTAGGGGGTCGAGGATGAAGTGGTGAAGAGATGGTGGCCGGAGGAGGCACGACGGCGGCACTGGAGTGAAGATGACGCCGCGGCTTGGTGTGGTGCGTAGGGGCTAACGGCGGCGCGAGGAGGGCTGAGGTTGGTGGGGTGAAGTCGCCGGTGGCTGGGGGAGCTAGTGGGCTGGGTGGTGTTGATCACCGCCGGCGCACGGCGGTGGGTTGGGTGGATGAAGGAATTGCATGGGGGAGAGGGGGGGTAGCGCGCGGGAGAGGAAAGAGAGAGAGGAGAAAAAGAAATGGAGGGAAAAAGAAAAAGAGGAAGAAAAGAAAAAGAGGAAAAAGAAAAATGAAGGGAAAGAAATGAGGTCTAAACCTCACATCTTGGGTCACAAAAATTATCCAACGGAAACGATTTCGAAACAGCAAGTTAAATAAAATAATTCAAACGTAGTGATTAAATAAAAATAAAATAATTAAATCCAATAATAAACTAATTTAAAATAAAGAGCAATTTAAATAATGAACAATATTTAATAACAAGAAAACACATTGAATTAACAATTAAAAATCTTAAAATAATATAACGTAAATCATCTGAAATTTAAAATAAGAAAGTTCATAATCTTAATAAATGCAATAATTTACTTAGTCAAAATACATGTGAATACGGGGTATCACACAGAGCATCACCACAAATCTGGTTGGTCACCATCGTGCGACGGGAAAATTATTTGGCTAGCCACAGAATCCACCGGTTGTTACCTTTCCGTCAGCCTCGAGCCGCCCCAGTTCCACCTTGTCCCTCGCGGTGTGCTTTAGCCGAACACTTGCACTGCTTCTCCGTCTTTGTTTTTTTCCTCTTTCGCTGTGTGCACTTATTGTTTTACATCTTTCTCTCTCTCGCTCGTCCAGTGCATAGTCGCCAAGTTCACCACCTTCCATCGCACCCTGCGCCGTCGCACGCAGCTCCTCCCTTCTCGATGAGTACCTCGCACCCCTATCCTCGCCGACTGTTGCACCGAAATCGCATGAAGCATTTTCTTTAAAGTCTGCGCAAACTTAGTTTTTGCAAAGTATTTGGATATGGATTTACAGTTTTGCCCTTATTATTGGATGGTTTCAATTTGAAATTTTTGTTTATATTAAATCTGTTTTTACATGGTTTATGCGGGAAGTATAAGAAATTTTGTAGAAAATAAATAGGATTTCCAAATTGTACTAATGGTAGCATATTATTTTTACAGTAAGTGTGAAATTTTATTTTGAACATTTCAATTATGATTACAGAAAATCACTTAAGTATTTTAACATGTTATTAAGTAAAGTTTTATTTTAAGAGTAAACAATATTGGAGTAATGTCGTTTTTACACTTTAGATATGATTTAGTCTATTTAAAGATAGTTATGGTTTATTTTAAAATATTTTTGGGATAATTATATTATCTAGTATTAAACTTTATAGTTTGTTTTCAATAATAAATAAGTTTGACTTTTAAACGTTTTGGTCAAAGTTATTAAATCAATGTTGATGATTTTAGAAAGTGATGATTTGCAATTTTAGGTTTTGAGGAATTAAATAGGTTATTTTAGAAGCTTAGGATTAAATATCGAAATACGTGATTAATTAAAAATTTACGAGAATTACGTGATTATTTTATAGGTGATGAATAATTATTATTCGACAGTTTTTAGGAAAATTCTGAAAAAAGCTAAGAAGTTCAAGTAAGCGGGGTTCATATGCTAGACTTTGCATTAAAATAAAATGAGCTGAGATTGATTTTGAAAATATACATATTTGGTGGAAAATAAATTTGAACTACCTCAGTTATTTATTCTGCATTAGTCATGAGACTTTTGTTTTAGAAGAAAGTATTTTCTGTCATGATTGGTGTAGACATGAGCTTATTTTTGACATTCTGTTTCTGAACTTTGAAAAAGAGAGTGAATATGAAATTTTGTGCATAAATAATGTTTTGATATGATTTTGTTCTGTTCTGAAAATTTTCTGTACTCTAATATGATCTGATGTGATTTTTGAAAATCTCTGGCATAACATTTTGTTTCTGTTCCGTTCTGACCTCACCACGGGTGTAAAACTGTGGCCTCTATTTGGGTTTGTACCAACTTTTCTATTTCTGGTGCACCCACTTTGGAAACAAAGTGGTTTTCTACGTGTTCTTTCCTATGTGCACATCCGGGGCTCCGAGAATGAATAAGGGGAAGATTCACATTCTGTTTCTGCTCTGTTAGCTTCCGGGATTTGCACAACCCTACCATGGGGGTTAAACATGGTATTTGTTCTGATATGATAAGATAATATGTGATGTTTCAATTTATGCTATGCCAAAGGGATTTTGATTATGAATATTTTTGAACTTTCACTTTGATATTTTTGATAACATGTTTTTACGCTACATTTTGAAAACATTATTCTGATTCTGCATTCTGAAAGAAAATATTTTTGTTCTGCATTCCAAACTCTGTAAATGCTCATGTTTACACACTAGTACATGTCCTCTACTTACTGAGTTGTTGATAACTCACCCCTTATCTCCATATATTTTTCAGATGATTTTGAATAGTCCAGCTAAGGATCAGGATTATGGAGCATCGATGAGATGATTATTTAAGCATAGTGGATTACTCATAGAAGATTTTTGAGAATTGGTAGATTGTATTAAGAGATTTTGTAGTATTTTGATGACTTTATATTTTGAAGTCTATAAATACATTGATGAATTGTGAGTTTTAAGTTATAGGAAGTAACTCTTCGATCCTTGTAGGATCAGGGCGTTAGAGTTGGTATCAGAGCCAAGTTTGAATTATGCATACTATAAATCTTGGAGGTTTAGATATCTGTGGGATTAGGAAGAAATTTCAGATTTGAGGTTTAGAATTTTTAAAGAATAAAAGATGGTTTTGTGGATAGTTAAGGTTTTAGATTTTGCAGACTTTATGATTGAGTTTTGGGATTTTGAGGTTTAGGGTTTTTAGATCCAGCACGCTACTTTGGGGGACTATAGGAGATAATCTTTATAAGATTAATTTAAGGATTATAATTTTTTTTTTTTTTTGAGGTTTAGATTCTAAAGACGTACGGGAGTTTAGAGCGATGTCGGGTTTACAATTATAGATGGTAGGAAGAACTATATGAGTTGGTTAAAGATATGACTAAGAAGGGTTAAAACAAGTTCAAGATTTTATCAATTCATTTATTTATTTCTAACTTGTTTTTAAATATTTTAGCTGGTAATTATAGTTTGTTTATACATATTTTGTTTTCTTTCTCTAGAACGTTTAACTGAGTTTAAGATCTGAGGATGGTTGCTCGTCGTCGAGTTCGAAACTTTGGAGAGTTGAGGTTTAGATGTTGTACATACTTTAAAAGTGATTTTGATGAGATTTAAGGTCGTAGAATTCTGCGGGCTCCAGGATATGATTTTTGATGATATGTATGGTTTTAGCACTAGCGAACCTATGGAATGAGTTCTACAAAATCTGAGGTTTTGGATTTTGCATATTTTTTTTAAGGAAATGATTTTATATGACATTTGATATTTTAATTCCAGTAGGCGTACTCGATGGATTGTTGGAAATAATTTTAATAGGTTTTAAGGTTTAGATTTTTGGTTGACTTCGTGGAACGAATTTTGATTAGGAAATGGAGGTTTAGATTTGTGATATTGATGTTTTAGAGGCTACACTCATATTGGTATAATTTCTGAATTTGACTCTGGTGATGTAACACCCCGTATTTTAGTGTAATTTTTACTGAAGGATTTTTATTATTTATTCAAAAATTTATTCTCTTATTTTAAAATTGGTTGGATTTTTAGTGAGTTTATTTCTATGATTTTAATTTGGTGAAAATTATTTTTATGTGCTTTCTTAATATTTATTTATTGTTATGTATTTAAATTGCTTTTAATATTTAAATTAATTACTGGGTGATTTAATTATTTCAATTTGACTTTACCATTACGTTTAAATTATTTTATTTAATTTGTGGTTTTAAAATCGTTTCCGTTGGATCATTTTCGTGACCCAAGTTATGAGGACTGGACCTCATTTCTTTCCCTCTATTTTTCTCTTTCCTCTCTTTCTTCTTTTCTTTCTCTTTTTCTTTCCTTTTTCTTTCTTTCCCGCTGCATTTCCCCCGTGCGCGAGCCCCTCCCTTTCTCTCTCCCCGTGCGTTCGTCCCCTCTCCCAGCCCGCCGCCGTCGAGCCACCATTGGCCACCATCTTCCTACCACTTCATCCCCGACCTCTTGGCAACCCTTTGGACCCAACCCCAGCTCCGATCCGTCACCGGTGAAGCCCCACCAAGTCCATTTCTGATTTGTACATTTTTGGCCTTAAACCACCATTTGCGCCGTCATCCACGGCAAACCACCACCACCATTGGCTTCACCGACCTCTCTAGGCCCTACCCTATCATTTTGGGGTCTTCGTTTGTCTCCGTTGAAAAGTGGGTATTTGTGACCCACGGCCATAGTGTATTTTACACTGTGGTGTTGCTCAGGCGTCGCCTTTTTCAGCTTCGTGATCCTCCGGAAATTATCATATAGCGCTGTAAGTATTTCTCCAAAGATTTCTCATGAATTTTATGTATTTTTGCACTAACGCTTTTCACTGTATTTTTGGCATGCCGGACTGAGTCCGAGGAGTACGGGGGTCGGATGGATTTGTGAGTGGAGTTGTTGGTTTGATTGGATTGGATTGGTTATTGGTTATTGATGGATTTTGGATTGGTTGGTTCATGTGCATTTCGTTATTTCATGCATGATCATGTTTGTAAAGGAAAACTGGGTTTTCGTGTATTGCATTCATGTTCATGTGTTTATGAAAACTGGGTTTTCATGTGAGAATGGAATTTGGGTGCGTGCGTATCACGACCCCAAGCCGAGATGGGGCATTATCTCGGGGGAGCTTCTCTGGTTACTCGGGAGCGGAATAAACTGAGTAACGTCCCCTGGATTGTCGCTGGGCGGCAATGGGATCGGACGAGTGATTCGTGCCGACTCCGTGGTCCTTCTGCTGGCGGGGACTAGAGGACGTCTGGCCATGTACGCGCTGGGCGCGGAACTGGGCATCGCTCGTTGCGTAGTGAGTGCTCGGCCATGTACGCGCTGGGCGCGGAACTGGGCATCGCTACGAAGCCAGGACGTGCGGATGGTCCCTAGGGGAGGCCATGGTGCATAGGGTATTGACGGATTAAATGGACTATTTTCTGGGAAAATAGTGGGAGTTGGATTTTGTGTAAATCATTTTCTGGGAAAATGTTTTACGGATTATTTTTGGGCCAAATGGGATTTTGGCGTGTGTTGGAAAATTATCATTTTCGGGGAAAATGATGTTTTGAGGAAAATGCATATTTCATCATATGCATGCATGTTAGTTGTATTAAATGCATTTTATTCCTGAGATTTTTTTTGGGTTATACTTACCTGCGGTACCATTCTGTGGTAACGCAGATTTTGATGCAGATGAGGAGGAGGAGGGCGAGCCTGAGGAGACGGCTCCGCCCGAGGAGTGATCTGGGATCACTGGTTATTGTTATCTTATTTTACCCTTTGTATTTTTGGGACATGTGTTAACTTTATTTTGGATGACTGTATAACTGCTTTTAAAACTTTACTGATGTTTACTTGTATTTAAATTCTGGTACTTAGTTGACTAATCCGCTGCGTTATTGTTGTACACCGTTGCTTGTACACACACTTGGCACTTTCGTTGGGATGTGTGACCGTGTTGTCATCATCCCGGCGTCTCGATTCTCGTGTTTTCCTTACATGGGGGTCGGGGGCGCCACAGGTGGTATCAGAGCAGTTCGGCTCTGGGTAAAACCACATGTCCCATAGTTGCAGTACCAGAAAGTTTTAAAAGTTATGATTTGAAAATTATTTAATTTAAAGTTTGTGGTTTTATTGGTTTTATTTAGTTATTGTATATTACTTGTTTGTTTATTTATTTTATTGATTTATTTATGTTATGTTATTTTATTGTTTTAATCATTTTATTGTGAGCTACTTCATTGGTTTTATGCATTTTGTCGTATGCTATTTTATGTATGAAATTTTATTTGTTATGATTTGATTTTGTTTTGTTTTGTTTTGTTCGGAATTGAAAAGCGGGTTAAGGATTACGCAATGACAGGAAGATAGTATGACTGAGAAGGCCATTCTTAGGCTTGAATATTTGATGTAGTAGGCTTGAACTCTTGGTGATTGGTTTGTTTTAATATCGAGGCTCGAACATCATGGTCAGGGGGAACTTTTTGGAGTAGGAATTCGAATTGCTGCTAAGGAGGGGAATAATTTTAAATTGCTTAGGATAATTAAGGTCTTAGGTTCCGTAGAATTTATGTAATGAGTTTTTTGGGTAGGAGGTTGTAAGTTCAACAAATTTCAAGGTTAGATTTATGATAAGTTCATCTGAGGTTTGAGGCTTCATAGTTTTTAGGAAATAAGTTATGAGATTTAAGGTAGTAGGTTCAACAAGCAATTAAAGGATTACTTAGATTAGAAGTTTTCGATCTTGCCGACCTTGATAAGCAATTTGATAACATTTGGGGTTTTAGAATTTACAAGTTTTATAGGGTGAATGTTTTAGATTTGAGGTCATCGATTTTAAGGATTTCGGAAAATGATTTTTATTTTGTTTAAGGTTTTAGAATTACAAAGTTGAAGGACTGAATTAAAATAGGATTGATGAGAGTTGAGTTACTGATATGAGAATTTTTTTTTTAGGATAATTTCTTTGGAGACTGAAGGGAATTATCTAGTTCGTGTATTTTCTGAGGATTGAGGATGTTGATCTAATTCGAAAGATTATTGCTTTTAGCTCGATGTTTCAGTGATAGGTTGAGAATTTAATCTGTATCAATTTTAAGGATAATAGATGGTGCAGATTTAGGAAATGATTCTTGTTGATTTCGAGGATATAGGTCTAGTGATGGAAATGGTAATGATGATCATCTGCACGTTTGGAGGATTATTGGTTTTGGCTAAGGGTGCGTGACATTGATGTATAGTAGTGGTGAGTGGTTATGGATTTCGGAGAGTATAAGTCCTAGTCTCATTTTGGTTTGGAGGAAGAGACTTTGGTAGGTGTTGAAGAGGAGTCGACACAATAGTGGTAATTTAAGAGACCTTGGCTTGGAGTTTTTGGTGAGTTGATCGAAGTGTGCAGTTGAAGTGGGTTACTCAATGAAGCATGGTTGGGAATAGTTATTGTGATTATCTTCAGGAATTAATTGTGACTTGAGGTCACCTAGGAATTTAAATTTTTGAGGTTATACTTTCTTTTGGAAATTGAGCATCCACTTGGTTGAATTAAGGACATTGTTATTTAACCGGAAGAGAGATTGTTGGGACATCATGTATGGTGTATGATAAGATCTTCGAAGTTGAACCTTAGGTATCAACAGTGGATAAGATGATCAAGTATGCGGTTAATAAAGCATTAGGATCCTTGGGTGCTTTGCAATGACTTTTGGTGGATTGAAGATTTGAGCAGTATGGTTTGCCTTGAGGTTTAATAGTGATGTACTATTGAAGGAACTAGCTGTGTTAATGCTAGCTTGTAGGAGTAGAGATAAGTGGGTGAGTTACCAAGAAGGTTTTGATGATGTTTTGGTGTAGTCTATGGTGGTTCGTAGATGAGGTGGATGTATTTTGGGTTGAGATTGCTTATTTTCAAATTGGGAAGCTGAGGTTGTTTGAGTTTGGGTTTCTGTCAATGATCATGGATGTATTTTATGGTATTGATTTTGATTAAGGTTGCGAGAGTTAATTGAGGAATTTGAGTTATAATTCGTGGTTTTTGGAAAGGGAGTATTTTTCTACCAAGATGTGATAAGAGTTTTTGGTCAATAGGAATGGAGCCACCTTGTACTTGATGGTGTTAGTTTCATGAGGACATAAGTTTTATGCATGTGGCGAATATATGAGTGCGCAACAGAAGCGTGGTATTTTTGGTTGTAGTCAGGAGTTCAGATTGTGCTGATTTTGGGGAATTAGTGGTGACTTGAATTTTGACAAGATACTTGTAATTGAAGTTTAATAATTTAGTTGTGCAATTTGTTATTGATGGTTAGCTTTGGAAGTGGCTATTAGGTTACCAAAAGTAGAATTCAATGGAGGTTTAGAAGTTGTAGCATAGGTGTTGATTTGGAGTTGGCGGCAATAGTTTTTGCTCTTAAGATTTGGCGGCATTATCTGTATGGTGAAGCCTGTGAAGTTTTTACTGATCACAAGAGCTTAAAGCATCTGTTTACTCAGAAGAATCTCAATATGAGACAGAGACGGTGGTTAGAGTTGATTAGCGACTATCAATGTGAGATCGAGTATCATCCAGGAAAGGCGAATTTAGTCGCTGATGCTTTGAGTAGGAAATCTCAACAAGTGGATGAAGCAGAGTCATCGGATTTGGACTCTCTCCTTTGTGGAATGAGGAGACTTCTTATCGAGAGTTCACAGCAAGAGGAATTGTTATCGTCAGTCTTGGATGTCCGAGTAGTGGATTTTGAAGAATTGAAGACTCTTCAAAGAAGGGATCCTACATTGTTAGCTATCAGGAAAAGAGTCAGGAAGTCTAGAGGACCCTTGAATTACAGCTTGGATAAGGATGGTATTCTTCAGTTTCGGGATCGTAGAGTGATTCCCCGAGATTCTGAATTTAAAGAGTGGATTTTGGCAGAAGCCCATGCGGCTCCTTATTCAGTTCATCCAGGAAGCACGAAGATGTATCGAGATTTAAAGAGGAATTTCTGGTGGGAAGGAATGAAGTTGGACATCGCTTTGTTTATTGAGAAATGTGACACGTGTCGTCGAGTAAAGGCTGAGCATCAAAGACCTGCTGGTAGACTTCAACCTCTCCCTATTCCTGAGTGGAAGTGGGATGATATTTCTATGGATTTTGTTGTGGGTTTACCGAGGACTCCTAGTGGGAAGAACTCAATTTGGATGATTGTTGATCGGTTGACCAAGAGTGCCCATTTCTTGCCTGTTATTAATACTGACTCTTTGGGTAAGTTGACTCGATTATATGTCAAGGAGATAGTGCGTTTGCATGGAGTACCCAAGAGTATCGTGTCAGATCGGGACCCGCGGTTTACGTCCCATTTTTGGAAGAGCTTGCAGGCAGCTTTAGGCACTAAGTTGAAGTTTAGTTCTGCGTATCACCCTCAAACAGACGGTCAATCAGAGCGTACTATTCAGACTCTGGAGGATATGTTGCGGTCTTGTGTCACAGAATTTCAAGGAAGTTGGGAGAATCATCTACCGCTTATTGAATTCTCTTATAATAACAGTTTTCATTCCTCCATTCAGATGGCCCCGTATGAAGCTTTGTATGGAAGGAAGTGTAGATCGCCCTTGTGTTGGGATGAAGTCGGCGAGAGCAAATTGTTTGGGCCTGAGATAATTCAAGAAATGAAGGATCAAGTTCAGTTTATAAGGACTAAAATGGCGGAAGAGCAAAGTCGCCAGAAGAGTTACACAGATATAAGCAGAAGAGACTTATCATTTGAAGTAAGTGATTGGGTTTATCTTAAAGTCTCTCTTATGAAAGGCTTTAAGCGCTTTGGTAAGAAATGAAAGTTTAGTCCAAGATATGTTGGCCATTTTCAGATCGTAGAGAAGGTTGGGCTTGTTGCTTATAGAGTGGCCTTGCTGGACTATTTTGACGGTATGTTCTAAGTATGCTCTCGGTTGAATCTTGTTCCTGTCTTAGTTTAATGTTTGACCTTGCTAATTTCGAGGACGAAATTTTTTTTAAGGGGGGAGGATGTAACACCCCGTATTTTAGTGTAATTTTTACTGAAGGATTTTTATTATTTATTCAAAAATTTATTCTCTTATTTTAAAATTGGTTGGATTTTTAGTGAGTTATTTCTATGATTTTAATTTGGTGAAAATTATTTTTATGTGCTTTCTTAATATTTATTTATTGTTATGTATTTAAATTGCTTTTAATATTTAAATTAATTACTGGGTGATTTAATTATTTCAAATTGACTTTACCATTACGTTTAAATTATTTTATTTAATTTGTGGTTTTAAAATCGTTTCCGTTGGATCATTTTCGTGACCCAAGTTATGAGGATTGGACCTCATTTCTTTTCCCCTATTTTTCTTTTCCTCCTTTTCTTTTCTTTCTTTTCTTTTTCTTCCTCCTTATTTCTCCTTCTTCCCGCGCAAGCTGCTTCTCCCTCTCTCCCGTGCGACTTCGGCTTCCACCCAGCCCGCCGCCGTCGAGCCGGCGGTGACTCTCACCGCCCAGTCCATTTGCATTCCCCTGCCGCCGGCGTCCTACCCCACCAACCTCACTTCCATCGAGCCGCCGTTAGCCTCCACGCACGGCTTGAAGCCGCGGCCTTCACCTCCTTCGCGCGCCGCCGTCGCGCCACCATTGGCCACCATCTTCCTACCACTTCATCCCCGACCTCTTGGCAACCTTTGGACCCAACCCCGGCTCCGATCCGTTACCGGTGAAGCCCCACCAAGTCCATTTCCGATTTGTACATTTTTGGCCTTAAACCACCATTTGCGCCGTCATCCACGGCAAACCACCACCACCATTGGCTTCACCGACCTCTCTAGGCCCTACCCTATCATTTTGGGGTCTTCGTTTGTCTCCGTTGAAAAGTGGGTATTTGTGACCCACGGCCACAGTGTATTTTACACTGTGGTGTTGCTCAGACGTCGCCTTTTTCAGCTTCGTGATCCTCCGGAAATTATCATATAGCGCTGTAAGTATTTCTCCAAAGAATTCTCATGAATTTTATGTATTTTTGCACTAACGCATTTCACTGTATTTTTTTGGCATGCCGGACTGAGTCCGAGGAGTACGGGGGTCGGATGGATTTATGATTGGAGTTGTTTGGGTTGGTTTGATTGGATTGGTTATTGGTTATTGAGGAATGTGGATTTGTGTTGGTACATGTGCATATCATTATTTCATGCATGATCATGTTTGTAAAGGAAAACTGGGTTTTCGTGTATTGCATTCATGTTCATGTGTTTATGAAAACTGGGTTTTCATGTGAGAATGGAATTTGGGTGCGTGCGTATCACGACCCCAAGCCGAGATGGGGCATTATCTCGGTGGAGCTCCTCTGGTTACTCGGGAGCGGAATAACTGAGTAACGTCCCCTGGATTGTCGCTGGGCGACAATGGGATCGGACGAGAGATTCGTGCCGACTCCGTGGTCCTTCTGCTGGCGGGGACTAGAGGATGTCTGGCCATGTACGCGCTGGGCGCGGAACTGGGCATCGCTCGTTGCGTAGTGGGTGCTCGGCCATGTACGCGCTGGGCGCGGAACTGGGCATCGCTACGAAGCCAGGACATGCGGATGGTCCCTAGGGGAGGCCATGGTGCATAGGGTATTGACGGATTAAATGGACTATTTTCTGGGAAAATAGTGTGAGTTGGATTTTGTGTAAATCATTTTCTGGGAAAATGTTTTACGGATTATTTTTGGGCCAAATGGGATTTTGGCGTGTGTTGGAAAATTATCATTTTCGGGGAAAATGATATTTTGAGGAAAATGCATATTTCATCATATGCATGCATGTTAGTTGTATTAAATGCATTTTATTCCTGAGATTATTTTTGGGTTATACTTACCTGCGGTACCATTTTGTGGTAACGCAGATTTTGATGCAGATGAGGAGGAGGAGGGCGAGCCTGAGGAGACGGCTCCGCCCGAGGAGTGATCTGGGATCACTGGTTATTGTTATCTTATTTTACCCTTTGTATTTTTGGGACATGTGTTAACTTTATTTTGGATGACTGTATAACTGCTTTTAAAACTTTACTGATGTTTACTTGTATTTAAATTCTGGTACATAGTTGACTAATCCGATGCGTTGTTGTTGTACACCGTTGCATGTACACACACTTGGCACTTTCGTTGGGATGTGTGACCGTGTTGTCATCATCCCGGCGTCTCGATTCTCGTGTTTTCCTTACATGGGGGTCGGGGGCGCCACACTTATGAATAAAAGTACACAAGTATGTAGAGCCCATGCATAGGTGAAGTGGGTTGAGTTTATTTCATTTAGAAAGTACGTAATAAGAACAACGCTTATAAAATGAGATTTTCAAACTCTAAGCCTATTTAAAGATGTAAATCTATCTTCTTCTATTTTTTTTATAAGAAAACTTCATTAAAAGAGATTACAGACTTTTGACAAGTCATAGGTCTTGAGAAAGAAAATCAGGAATACTATCCTACCACATTTCAATACAGTCCACATTTTTTGCATTTCTAGCTAACTTATGTGCAGCCATATTACCCTCCATGTGCACATACGCAAAATCACATGCAACAAAACAGAATGAAAGAGCTTTTATTTCTCTGTATAATAGCCCAAGTAGTGATCCCTCCATGTTGTTTTGCTTTAAAGCCTCCACCAGCAACAATCAATTAGATTCCACTAAAAGCTTTGAGATTCCCATACTCACGCATAACTGAAGGCCTCTGAATATAGCAGTTAACTCAATTGCTTCAGCTTCCTCCACCTCATTCTCAGCCTTGCTAGCTGCCATAAACACATTGTCTTGATCTTCCCTCAAAATTGCACCCAAACCAGATTTATTTTGATCATCAAAAATGGAACCATCGACATTCAGCTTTAGCACATCTACTGGAGGGGGCTTCCACCGATAGTGGTTCTTCATCTAAACATTTGATTTTAATCTGACCTCTTTAAAATTTCTGATCAACGCAACAACATTTTCTACAACTATCTTTGGATTCAACAGCAACTGGTCATATACCATCTTGTTTCTTCTATACCAAAAACTCCTTGTCAAACAAAAAAACAGTGGCAACTTCTCCTTTAATACACCCTCGCAAAACTTCAAAGCAACCTCATGAAAAATCATTCTAACATCTGTCACAAATTTGGCAGCAGCTCTTTCCAAACAACCTGAAGACAAACACAGCTTATCAAAGCATGATGAGTATCCTCTACCTCAAACCCATAGAAATAGCACTTCCTTTCAATTAAAACATGTCTTCTTAACAAATTCTCTGCTGTAGGAAGCCCCTCTCTACACGCACGCCAAGCAAAGATTTTTATCTTACTTGGTACCTTCATCTTCCATTGTTGTTTCCAAAAAACCTGAAGTGTCCCAGCCGTAGATGATTCTGCAATACCAGAACCCATTCTTGCCTTTATAAATCTGTAACAACTCCTTACGCTAAAGGATCCACTTCTCTCATGTGCCCAAACTCTGCTATCCATTGTAACTCCTGTAGAAATCACAACTTTAAGAATGTCAGCCACACTTGGATTGAAGAGAGCTCTAAGCTTATTTACATTCCACTTTCTTGTATCGTTATCAATAAGTGTAGCCACCACCTCTTCTTGTGTATTCTCTGGTCTAGACACCCCTTCTGAAACAAGCTCAGTGTGCCCTGGTATCCACTGATCACTCCAAATTCTTACCCCTCTTCCATCTCCAATTCTCCATCTACAACCTGCAAACATCCATTTTTTTGCTTCACATATACCTCTCCAAGTGTAAGATGGAATATTTCCCAAGCCAGCTTGCTGAAAAATAGAATGTGGAAAATATCTAGCTTTTAACAATCTGAAAATCAGAGAATTTTCCTCATTCATCAACCTCCATCCTTGTTTAGCCAATAGAGCCAAATTAAAGACCCTAAGATCTTTAAACCCCATCCCTCCACATGACTTCATCTGACACATTTTTTACCAGCTGAACCAATGAATTTTCCTCTCGTCTCCCCTTTGTCCCCACCAAAACTTTGACATAAGACTCTCTAACTCAGAATAAAGACTTGTTGGCAATAGAAAATAACTCATCGAATAAGTTGGAATAGAAAGTGCCACTGCTTTTAGTAGCACTTCCTTCCATCATTGTGATAGCAGTTTCTCTTTCCAACATTGGAGCTTTTGCCAAACTTTTTGTTTTATGGAATGAAAAGCTTGATTTCTTGACCTACCCACAATGGGTGGGAGGCCTAGATACTTTTTCTACTGTTGTATTTCACTATTCCCCCATAGCCATCCTATCTCTTCTCTAGCCTCCCTACTTACATTTCCACTAAATACCATGGCTGTTTTTTCCTTATTTATTTTTTGACTAGACACTGCTTCATATCTCTCTAGAACTTCTTGCACCCTTCTGTTCTCCCCTATCTCAGCTGATGGGAACCAAGATGAGCCTAGTCTTAAAGATCATTTGCAACTTCCAGATGAGCCAAGAAGATCAAAGAGACAATGCAAGGATTGATGCAGTCCACCTGAGATAAGTTTAGCAAGAGGCCAACATTCAAGATGGGGCTTGAAGGATGAGGATCCTGTTTTAATTCATTTGATCAGCTACGGAAGAAGGCAACGACAAGACTTAAAGGCTTTGGGCTCTTGAAGGGTTTCAACTTATTTAATTCATTTAAATAACTTATTTTATTAGTTTAGAATAATTGAGTTTATTATGGGAAGCACTTAAAGGGGCCTATGCAAGGGCATGTTGGGAAAGTATTATTTTATTGAACTAGGGTTAGGGTTACTGTAGCCGAGTACTGTAGCACGGCACTGTAGCCGCGGCACTGTTCATCCAGGGGCACTTTTGGAAGACTGTTCATCCAGGGGCACTTTTGGAAGATGGGGGGTTTATTTTGGCTAGGGTTTCATTAGGTTTTCCTTTAAATATTCTATGTAGCCTCATTCTAATCAGATTATGAAGTTTATGAAATTTGATGAATTTATTCATTGTGAGTTGAGTTTTACTCCTCTTGTTCTTAATTGAACTTTTGAACTTATCAAAGGTAAATCACAACCTTTGTGGCGTTCCTCCTTTGTAATCTGGGTTCTTGAGACGGGTTCTTCAACGGGTCTAGATTTTAATATAATCTAGGTTCTTGAAACGAGTTCTCATCGGGTCTAGATTCTCCATCCTTGACTTGATTTTGGCTTTCTTGGGAAGTTTTCAAATTGACTGTGGGTTCAAGGGATTTCATTCCCGCGGGTTCATATCATTTGGTATTCAGAGCAAGGTTTCCAATCAGGTCTGATTCTATCTTTTAATTCTAGCATCCTTGAATTTAATTCTAGGGTTTCATTGTTCTAGAGTTGCTAAAAAAAAAAAAAAAATAGAAACAAAAAGTAGGCTGCCAAAATTCTTAGGGTTTTGGGTTTGGCTGAAATTTGCATCACCTAGGGTTTCAAAATTCTAGGGTTTCCTGCATCTCTAAGTTTGTCAATTGCTTGGAGTGTCGTTCCATTGATTCTCTTCTACTTCATTGTCCATGCTTGTGTGTTTGAATTCAATTGGTTGGTTTTCACAACTGACTATTGCTGTTTGTGGATGAATTAGAAAGAAAAGAAAAGAAAAGAAAAGAAAGGAAAGAAAAGAAAAGAAAAGAAAGGAAAGGAAAAGAAAAGAAAAGAAAATTCGAAAAAAAAAAAAAAAACGAAAAAAAAAAAGAAGGGGATGAAGAAAAGAGAAGGTAGCATATTCAAAGTTGCTACATAGTTACAACAAAGAGAAAGAAAGAAATTTGTTGATTAAACCTTATGATCAAAGGGGCTACTGCATACATCACTCAAGTTGGTATATTGTCTTATTGTTAGTCTTTCATTCGTATAACTTCATTGATTCTCGTGTCATTTTTATTCCTTCATGTTTCTCTTGTTCTTGTTTCCTGGATCTAATTACTAGTTGGGATAATACAAGGTTGTATTGTCTTGATTTAGTTCAACTAGTTCTTAATGAACTTGAGTGGGAAAACTCTTGAGGTAAAAGGCAAGAGAGTGTGAGATTATTATCGAGTAAAAAGCCAATTCAGAGTTACACACGAGTGGAGTGTCATTATTTGAGTGTAAACACGTAAGGGAGTGTGTGAGGTTTTTCACTAACATTCTTTTTGTGCAGCACATTATGATGTCTCATAGGAGTGACTCATCACCAAAGGAGATGGTAGATAACACATCCTTTGTGTTGCAAGTCATGCAACAACAGTTTGAGAAGTTGAACTTAGTGTTGGGTGAAGTGAGGGATAGGATGGATCATCAAGATGTGGTAATTAGAAATCTTCATGGCAGGAGAGATAGGAGGCGTCCCGAGTTTAGTGTTGAAAATGGGTATGAGAATGAAGAGTATGGTGATTCTCTTGTTACAAGGCATGCACTCAATACAGAAATTAAGATGGATGATATAGAGCAGAAGAGTGAGAATATTTTTCATACTAGATGCCACATTAACAACAAGGTATGTAGTATGATCATTGATTTGAGGAGTTGTATTAATTTGGCTAGCACTACTTTAGTTGAGAAATTGAATTTACGTATCTTGAAACACCCTAGACCATACATGTTGCACTGGTTGAGTGATTGTGGAGAGGTTAGGATAAATAAGCAAGTGCTAGTTTCTTTTTCAATTGGAAAATACCAAGACATGGTGCTTTGTGATGTAGTGCCTATGCATGCTAGTCATATTTTGTTAGGAAAGCCATGGCAGTATGATAGGAAGGTGATCCATGATGGGTTAAGGAACATGTACAGTTTTGAAAAAGATGGAAAAACAATCAAACTTGCTCCTTTAACTCCAAAACAGGTCCATGGGGATCAATTGAATCTGAAATGTAAGGTTGCTCAAAACAGAAAGAGTGAAAATGAGAGTGATAAAAAAAGAAAGAGTAAAAGTGAGAGTGATCAAAAAAGAAAAAGTGAAAAGGAGATTGAGCAAACAAGGAAGAGTGAAAGTGAGAATGAGCTGAAAAGCAAGAGTGAAGGTGAGAGTGAAAGTGAAAGTGAAAGTGAGATTGAGCTAAAAAGCAAGAGTGAATGTGAGATTGAGAAGAAAAGAAATAGTGAGACCGAAATGGAGAAAGGGAGAAAAATGAGAGAGAAAAAAGAAGAGGGTGAGACTAAGACATCAAGCAAAAGAGAGAATGAGTTGAAAAATAATTATGAGGTCGAGAGTACAAAAAAAGATGAAGAAAAAGAGAGTGACAGAAGTTGATAACTCACCCTGATATGAACCCGCGGGAAAGGAATCTCTTGAACCCACAGTCAATTTGAAAACTCCCCAAGAAAGCCAAAATCAAGTCAATGGATGGAGAACCTAGACCCGATGAGAACTCGTTTCAAGAACCTAGATTATATCAAAATCTAGACCCGTTGAAGAACCCGTCTCAAGAACCCAGATTACAAAGGAGGAACGCCACAAAGGTTGTGATTTACCTTTGATAAGTTCAAAAGTTCAATTAAGAACAAGAGGAGTAAAACTCAACTCACAATGAATAAATTCATCAAATTTTATAAATTTCATAATCTGATTAGAATGAGGCTACATAGAGTATTTAAAGTAAAACCTAATGAAACCCTAGCCAAAATAAACCCCCATCTTCCAAAAGTGCCCCTGGATGAACAGTGCCGCGGCTACAGTGCCGTGCTACAGTACTCGGCTACAGTAACCCTAACCCTAGTTCAATAAAATAATAACTTTCCCAACATGCCCTTGCATAGGCTCCCTTAAGTCATTCTCATAATAAACTCAATTATTCTAAACTAATAAAATAAGTTCTTTAAATGAATTAAATAAGTTGAAACCCTTCAAGAGTCCAAAGCCTTTAAGTCTTGTCGTTGCCCTCTTCCGTAGCTGATCAAATGAATTAAAATTGGATCTTCATCCTTCAAGCCCCATCTTGAATGTTGGGCTCTTGCTAAACTTGTCCCAAATGGATTACATCAATCCTTGCATTTTCTCATTGATCTTCTTGGCCCATCTGGAAGTTGCAAATGATCTTTAAGACTAGACCCATCTTGGTTCCCATCATTCCCCCTCTCCTCAAAATGATTCGACCTCGAATCTCCACCTGGATCAAAGGGAAAATTGTTAGTAACATCGAAAATAGTAGAAACATGATACTTACCTGGAAGATCCATTACATATGCATTTTCATTAATTTGTTTAAGAATTTGGAATAGTCCATCCGAGCTACTCATGTCATCAACTAGTAAAGACTTTAAATCTGAAGGAGGATATTGATTAAGTAAACAAACAATTTCAATTGGTGAAAATTTAGTAGTAGCATGAACACTCCAATTATATGTAAACTCAATGAATGGCAAACAATACTCCCACAAATGTTCATGAAGTACATCTAAAGTTTTCTTCGAACCAAAATGACCACTCCAATATGCATGCTCAATGAATGGCAAATGATACTCCCGCAAACATTCATGCAACATGTCTGAAATCTTATTTTCACGAGAATGACCACTCCAATTATATGCAAACTCAATGAAAAGTAAATGATACTTCCGCAAACGTTCATGCAACACGTCAATGTATGGCAAATGATACTCCCACAAATGTTCATGCAATACATCAATAAATGACAAATGATACTTCCACAAATGTTCGTGCAACAAGTCTTTGAATGGCAAATGGTATTCCCACAAACAGTCATGCAACACAACAAAAAGTTTTCCTTACACCATGGTTACCCAACAAACCAGCATGTCCATCACACACAAGCAACTTACGCATAAAACTAGTAGGCACACAAAATCTATTCATTCTAAACAAGTACCAATCTAGTTTATAGAACTTACCAAAAGATGCATTCTCACATGTTCCATACACACTAGCAAAGTCATCATTATTAGCATGCAATTCCTTATCATATTCAAATCTCAACAATTTCGCATCTAAAATGAAGACAAGGACATACCTTCTTGCTAAAGTATCAACCACAAAATTTTTCATACCTTGTGTGTATTTGAATACATAAGGAAAAGTCTCAATACAATCCTCCCGCTTAGTATGCATTCTAGTCAACAACTTACCTTGTCCCTTTAAGTGTGTCAATGACTCTTGTTTTTCCAAGAAAGGTCGATTAAGAATTGTCGCACCTGGCATAAAATCAATGTAGTGCTCTATCTCCCTAAAAGGTGGCAATTCACAAAAGACACCACTAGGAAACATGACCTCATATCCCTGCAACAAAGAGACAACAATACTAGGCAAACATACGTCAAGTCCGTTAGGATTAAGACTCGCCTTAGCACAAAAACTCACTTTTCTCTTTGTTTTTCTCTCACTTTCTTCACACTCTTTTTTCTTTCCACTCTTTTTTTCTTTTTCACTCTCTTTTTCATAATTACTTTTCAACTCATTCTCTCTTTTGCTTGAGGTTTTAGTCTCACCCTCTTCTTTTTTCGATCTCATTTTTCTGTCTTTCTCCATTTCGGTCTCACTGTTTCTTTTCTTCTCAATCTCACCTTCACTCTTTCTTTTCAGCACAATCTCACTTTCACTGTCACCTTCACTCTTACTATTAAGCTCATTCACACTTTTTCTTGAGGTTTCAGCCTCACCCAAATCTTTTCCCTTTGGTGGTTCGGTCTTCTCCTTTGCTACAACTTGATCATTTTTGTCCCACTTTGGTTTTCAAGAAGTACTAGAAACCGAAGTATACCTTGATGTACCCTTTCCAAAAAGCCATCTCTCCACCTTCATAGCCATGTGCACCATGTCCTCTACCTCCTCATAATGTTGCAACTCAACTACATTGGCTATCTCCCTATTCAAC
The DNA here is from genome assembly GCF_001411555.2 of Juglans regia. Lineage (NCBI taxonomy): Eukaryota > Viridiplantae > Streptophyta > Magnoliopsida > Fagales > Juglandaceae > Juglans > Juglans regia. The sequence continues at coordinate 13,773,016 of NC_049905.1, forward strand.
CCACTCAAAAATCTTTTCATTATGGCCTCCCGATCCTCCACTACATTAGCCCGAATCATAGCCACCTCCATCTCCTTATAGTAGTCCTCTACACTCCTAGACCCCTGTATAAGATTTTGTAATTTTTGGTAGAGGTCTCTATAGTAGTGGCTAGGTACAAATCTCCGCCTCATGATAGCTTTCAACTCTCTCCATGTTTCTACAGGCCTCTCAAAATTCCTCCTCCTATTGGATACTAATTGATCCCACCAAATAATCGCATAATCAGTGAACTCAATTACAGCCAACTTCATCTTTTTCTCCTCAGAATAATTATGACAATCAAACACCAACTCTATTCTTTTCTCCCACTCTAAATAAACTTCAGGGTCAGTTCTACCTTGGAATGATGGTATTTTCATTTTGATGCTTCCAAGGTTCTTATCTACTCTATCTCGACCCCCTGAGTTTGCCCTAAGGCCTCTTCCATGCCTAACTCTTCTATGTCTACCCAATCCAACTTCAGATGTTAGCACTTCCTCATACTCTCCATTCTCATACCCATTCTTAATATTAGGCTCATGTCGCCTCCTATCTTTCTCTGCTTGCAGATTTCTAACCATTGCTTCTTGATTATCCATGCTATTCCTCACTTCACCTAACACCAAGTTCAACCGCTCAAACTCATGTTGCATGGCATGCAACACAAAGGATGAGTTATCTACTCGCCCCCTTGGTGATGTGCTACTCCGATGAGACATTACAAGGTGCTGCACAGAAGAATGTTAGTGGTAAAAAAGAAAACCTCACACACTCCCTTATGTGTTTCAACTCGAATAATGACACTCTACTCGTGTTTCACTCTTAATGGCTTTTTTCCGATAATAGTCTCACACTCTCTTGCCTTTTACCTCAATAGTTTTTCCACTCAAGTTCTTTCAGAACTAAATGAACTCAATCAAGACAAGGCAACCTTGTTTTATCCCAACTAGTAATTAGATTCAGGAAACAAGAACAAGAGAAACATGAAGGAATAAAAATGACACGAGAATCAATGAAGTTATACGAATGAAAGAGTAGCAATAAGACAAGATACCAACTTGAGTGATGTATGCAGCAGCCCCTTTGATGATAAGGTTCAATCAACAAATTTCTTTCTTTCTCATTGTTGTGACTATGTAGCAACTTTGAATATGCTACCTTCTCTTCTCTTCAACTTCTTCTTTTTTTTTTTTTGAATTTTTTTTTGAATTTTTTTTTCTTTTCTTTTCTTTTCCTTTCCTTTCCTTTCTTTTCTTTTCTTTTCTTTTCTTTTCTTTTCTCTAATTCATCCACAAACAGCAATATTCAATTGTGAAAACCAACCAATTGAATTCAAACACACAAACACGGACAATGAAATAGAAAAGAATCAATGGAACGACACTCCAAGCAATTGACAAACTTAGAGATGTAGGAAACCCTAGAATTTTGAAACCCTAGGTGATGCAAATTTCAGCCAAACCCAAAACCTTAAGAATTTCGGCACCCTACTTTTTATTTCAAATTTTTTTTTTTTTGGCAACCCTAGAACAATGAAGCCCTAGAATTAAATTTAAGGATACTAAAATTAAAAGATAGAATCAGACCTGATTGGAAACCTTGCTCTGAATACCAAATGATATGAACCCGCGGGAAAGGAATCCCTTGAACCCACAGTCAATTTGAAAACTCCCCAAGAAAGCCAAAATCAAGTCAATGGATGGAGAACCTAGACCCGATGAGAACTCGTTTCAAGAACCTAGATTATATCAAAATCTAGACCCGTTGAAGAACCCATCTCAAGAACCCAGATTACAAAGGAGGAACGCCACAAAGGTTGTGATTTACCTTTGATAAGTTCAAAAGTTCAATTAAGAACAAGAGGAGTAAAACTCAACTCACAATGAATAAATTCATCAAATTTTATAAATTTCATAATCTGATTAGAATGAGGCTACATAGAGTATTTAAAGCAAAACCTAATGAAACCCTAGCCAAAATAAACCCCCATCTTCTAAAAGTGCCCCTGGATGAACAGTGCCGCGGCTACAGTGCCGTGCTACAGTACTCGGCTACAGTAACCCTAACCCTAGTTCAATAAAATAATAACTTTCCCAACATGCCCTTGCATAGGCTCCCTTAAGTCATTCTCATAATAAACTCAATTATTCTAAACTAATAAAATAAGTTCTTTAAATGAATTAAATAAGTTGAAACCCTTCAAGAGTCCAAAGCCTTTAAGTCTTGTCGTTGCCCTCTTCCGTAGCTGATCAAATGAATTAAAATTGGATCTTCATCCTTCAAGCCCCATCTTGAATGTTGGGCTCTTGCTAAATTTGTCCCAAATGGATTACATCAATCCTTGCATTTTCTCATTGATCTTCTTGGCCCATCTGGAAGTTGCAAATGATCTTTAAGACTAGACCCATCTTGATTTGAGGAGTTGTATTAATTTGGCTAGCACTACTTTAGTTGAGAAATTGAATTTACGTATCTTGAAACACCCTAGACCATACATGTTGCACTGGTTGAGTGATTGTGGAGAGGTTAGGATAAATAAGCAAGTGCTAGTTTCTTTTTCAATTGGAAAATACCAAGACATGGTGCTTTGTGATGTAGTGTCTATGCATGCTAGTCATATTTTGTTAGGAAAGCCATGGCAGTATGATAGGAAGGTGATCCATGATGGGTTAAGGAACATGTACAGTTTTGAAAAAGATGGAAAAACAATCAAACTTGCTCCTTTAACTCCAAAACAGGTCCATGGGGATCAATTGAAGCTGAAATGTAAGGTTGCTCAAAACAGAAAGAGTGAAAATGAGAGTGATAAAAAAGGAAAGAGTAAAAGTGAGAGTGATCAAAAAAGAAAAAGTGAAAAGGAGATTGAGCAAACAAGGAAGAGTGAAAGTGAGAATGAGCTGAAAAGCAAGAGTGAAGGTGAGAGTGAAAGTGAAAGTGAGATTGAGCTGAAAAGCAAGAGTGAATGTGAGATTGAGAAGAAAAGAAATAGTGAGACCGAAATGGAGAAAGGGAGAAAAATGAGAGAGAAAAAAGAAGAGGGTGAGACTAAGACATCAAGCAAAAGAGAGAATGAGTTGAAAAATAATTATGAGGTCGAGAGTACAAAAAAAGATGAAGAAAAAGAGAGTGACAGAAAAAAAGAGAGTGAAAAGAAAAAAGAGTGTGAAAGGAAAAAAGAGAGTGAAAAAGAAAAAGAGAGTGGAAAGAAAAGAGAGTTTGAAGAAAGTGAGAGAAAAACAAAGAGAAAAGTGAGTTTTTATGCTAAGGCAAGTCTTAATCCTAACGAACTTGACGTATGTTTGCCTAGTATTGTTGTCTCTTTGTTGCAGGGATATGAGGTCGTGTTTCCAAGTGGTGTATTTAGTGGATTGCCACCCATTAGGGAGATAGAGCACTACATTGATTTTGTGACAGGTGCAACAATTCCTAACCGACCTTTCTTGGAAGAACATGAGTTATTGACACACTTAAAGGGAGAAGGTAAGTTGTTGACCATAATGCGTGCTAAGCGGGAGGATTCTATTGAGACTTTTGCTTATGTATTCAAATACACACAAGGTATGGAAACTTTTGTGGTTGATGCTTTAGCAAGAAGGTATGTACTTATCTTCATTTTAGATGCAAAATTGTTAAAACTTGAATATGATAAGGAATTGCATGCTAATGATGATGACTTTGCTATTGTATATGGAACATGTGAGAAAGCATCGTTTGGTAAGTTCTATAAACTAGATTGGTACTTGTTTATAAAGAATAGATTTTATGTACCTACTAGTTTTTTATGTAAGTTGCTTGTGTGCGATGGACATGGTGGTTTGTTGGGTAACCATGGTGTAAGGAAGACTTTTGTTGTGTTGCATGAACGTTTATGGAAATATCATTTGCCTTTCAAAGACGTGTTACACGAACGTTTGCGGGAGTATCATTTGTATTTCATTGATTTTGCATATAATTGGAGTGGTCATTCTGGTGAAAATAAGATTTCAGAAATGTTGCATGAACATTTATGGGAGTATCATTTGCCATTCATTGACTTGTTGCATGAACATTTGCAGGAGTATTATTTTCCATTCATTAAGTTTGCATATTGGAGTGGTCATTTTGGTTCGTGGAAGACTTTAGATGTGCTTCATGAATATTTGTGGGAGTATTCTTTGCCATTCATTGAGTTTACATATGATTGGAATGTTCATGCCACTACTAAATTTTCATCAATTGAAATTGTTTATAGACTTAATCAATTTCCTCCTTTAGATTTAAAATCTTCACCAGTTGATGATATGGGTAGCTTGGATGGACTAGTCCAAATTTTTGAACAAATTAATGAAAATGCATATCTAATGGATCTTCCAGGTACGTATCATGTTTCTACTATTTTCAATGGTAACAACCACTTTCCTTTTGATCCAGGTGGAGATTCGAGGTCGAATCCTTTTGAGGAGAGGGGGAATGATGGGAACCAAGATGAGCCTAGTCTTAAAGATCATTTGCAACTTCCAGATGAGCCAAGAAGATCAAAGAGACAATGCAAGGATTGATGCAGTCCACCTGAGATAAGTTTAGCAAGAGGCCAACATTCAAGATGGGGCTTGAAGGATGAGGATCCTGTTTTAATTCATTTGATCAGCTACGGAAGAAGGCAACGACAAGACTTAAAGGCTTTGGGCTCTTGAAGGGTTTCAACTTATTTAATTCATTTAAATAACTTATTTTATTAGTTTAGAATAATTGAGTTTATTATGGGAAGCACTTAAGGGGGCCTATGCAAGGGCATGTTGGGAAAGTATTATTTTATTGAACTAGGGTTAGGGTTACTGTAGCCGAGTACTGTAGCACGGCACTGTAGCCGCGGCACTGTTCATCCAGGGGCACTTTTGGAAGATGGGGGTTTATTTTGGCTAGGGTTTCATTAGGTTTTCCTTTAAATATTCTATGTAGCCTCATTCTAATCAGATTATGAAGTTTATGAAATTTGATGAATTTATTCATTGTGAGTTGAGTTTTACTCCTCTTGTTCTTAATTGAACTTTTGAACTTATCAAAGGTAAATCACAACCTTTGTGGCGTTCCTCCTTTGTAATCTGGGTTCTTGAGACGGGTTCTTCAACGGGTCTAGATTTTAATATAATCTAGGTTCTTGAAACGAGTTCTCATCGGGTCTAGATTCTCCATCCTTGACTTGATTTTGGCTTTCTTGGGAAGTTTTCAAATTGACTGTGGGTTCAAGGGATTTCATTCCCGCGGGTTCATATCATCAGCTTTGCAGAAAATGATACTATCATATGCAAACAACATATGATTGATATTTGGAGCAACCCTACAAATCTTTAGCCCAGAAATCTCCCCTCTCAGCCCAGCTTCTTTTAGATGCATAGTCAAGCCTTTAGTGCAGATAAGAAACATATAAGAGGACAAAGGGTCCCCTTGTCTCAATCCTCTACTTGGAACTATCGGCCTTTTTGGATCACCATTATCAACACAGAAAAAGAAACTGAACTGATACAAACCATAATCATGTTAATAAAATTCTGATTAAAACCCATAACCTCCATCACTGATTTTATAAAACTTCACTCCACTCTATCATAGACCTTACTCATATCTAGGTTCAACGACATAAATCTCTTTTTCCCTCTCTTTTTTTGTTTTAGATAATGGACTAGCTCATAAACTATCAAACCATTATCAGTTATTAAACGACCGAGAACAAATGCACTGATATGAACCCCCAGGAATGGAATCCCTTGAACCCACAGTCAATTTGAAAACTTCCCAAGAAAGCCAAAATCAAGTCTATGGATGGAGAATCTAGACCCGATGAAAACTTGTTTCAAGAACCTAGATTATATTAAAATCTAGACTCATTGAAGAACCCGTCTCAAAAACCCAGATTACAAAGGAGGAACGCCACAAAGGTTGTGATTTACCTTTGATAAGTTCAAAAGTTCAATTAAGAACAAGAGGAGTAAAACTCAACTCACAATGAATAAATTCATCAAATTTCATAAACTTCATAAACCGATTAGAATGAGGCTATATAGAGTATTTAAAGCAAAACCTAATGAAACCCTAGCCAAAATAAACCCCATCTTCCAAAAGTGCCCCTGGATGAACAGTGTCGCGGCTACAGTGCCGCGCTACAGTAACTCGACTACAGTAACCCTAACCCTAGTTCAATAAAATAATAACATTCCCAACATGCCCTTGCATAGGCCCCCTTAACTGCTTCCTATAATAAACTCAATTATTCTAAACTAATAACATAAGTTCTTTAAATGAATTAAATAAGTTGAAACCCTTCAAGAGCTCAAAACCTTTAAGTCTTATTGTTGCCCTCTTCCGTAGCTAATCAAATGAATTAAAACTGGATCTTCATCCTTCAAGCCCCATCTTGAATGTTGGGCTCTTGCTAAAATTGTCCCAAGTGGATTGCATCAATCCTTGCATTGTCTCATTGATCTTCTTGGCCCATCTGGAAGTTGCAAATGATCTTTAAGACTAGACCCATCTTGGTTCCCATCATGCACTTTGACTCTTCCCAATAACACTGGACATAACAGACTTCAATAGGTTTGATAGAACCTTTGTAATCAATTTATATACCATATTACATAGACTAATAGGTCTATAATCACAAACTTTTGAAGGGGACTTCTTTTTTGGGATAAGAGTGATGTATGTGTGATTTAAGGAGGCTGGAAAAGAACCTGTATTTAATGCATCCAAGACTGCTGAAATCACAGGCTCACCCACCGTATTCTAGTAATTTTGGAAAAACACTTGGGACATACCATCTGGGCCCGAGGCTTTTATGGGGTTCATTTGTTGTAGAGTTACCTTCACCTCTTTAGCAGAATAAACCTTCCTCAGCTCCAATGAGCCCATCAGACTTGAAGTTGTGAACATATTTATGAAATAGTCAATGACAAGCATATCCCTTCCTTCTAACTCATGCCACACCCAATTTTCATCTTGGAGTTTTCCTATCTTATTCTTCCTTCGCCTTTGTGAAGCCTTCATGTGAAAGTAATTGGAGTTTTGGTTGCCTTCTTTGAGCCACAAAGCCTCCGATCTTTGTCTCCACATAACCTCATCCCTTTCAAGCCATTTATGTACCTCAGCCCGTGCTATCTCAGATTCCTCTCTATTGTTCCCCAAATGGTCATTTTCATGAAGCCTTAACAGGTTCTATTTTGCTTGTTAAGGGATTTTTTGCACATGACCAAATGAATGTCTATTCCATACAGCCAGGTGATTACCACACGACTATATAAGCTTCATCACCTCATCCATTTTTGTTTGACCTGCACATCTTCCCCATGTATTTTTGATAATTTCCTCTCATGCTGGCTCACCTACCCACATAGCCTCAAACTTAACATTCTCGTCCTTTTGTAACACTCCCTGACCCCTTCCACATCAACCCATATAGGGACATGATTTGAATATGCCACCAATCCGTGAGTAATAGTAGCATTAGGGAATTGGTGCCATCAATCAGAATTTGCCAGACCTCTATCTAGCCTCTCACTGATACACTGAACCCCTTCTTTGCGATTACACCATGTAAAAGAAAACCCATTAAACCCCAAATCCCTCAACCCACACTCTTCCACCACCTCCCGAAAAGCTGTAATTTGCCTCTAGGGGCAAGGTCGCCCACCCCTCTTCTCATAATGGTATAAAACCTCATTCAAATCCCCTAGTATCAACCACGGATCCCCATTATTACGGCTTAGGGATCTAATCAAATCCCATGTTATGTGACGAAAATAACAATCTGAACTGCCATATATTCCTGTTAAAAACCAGCAGCTATTTCTTCCAAAATCACATTTTATCATAGCATCAATATGTGAATTAGAGTAATTGATAATAGACAAATCGATATCCCTTCCCCAAAGTATTGCTAAAAACCCTTTCCTTCCAATAGAACCAATCGGTAAACAATTTAAAAAGCCAAATCTGTACTTACAATTTTTGAACTCCTGTACCATGAGCCTAGTTTCCTGCAAGAAAAGTACCCCAAATGTATTGTTCTTAGACGATAATGCAAGGTAAAAGTCTCAAATGTACAATCCTTATATAAAAATGTGGGTCCCATTAAAAAAAAAAAGTGATTTTTTCACACTTTTCCAATGTGGGTTCTTTTTTTTTTTCTTTTTTTCTTTTATTTTTTTTTTAATAAAAGGCTATTGCGAAACTTTTACATTTGAGGCTTGTATCTAGTATTACTTA